>NC_083580.1:4448072-4610572 GCF_027579695.1 Neoarius graeffei
AAGAGCAAGAAAGAAATTAAGAAAGAATAAATTTAAGAAAGAGTGCAAGAAAGAAAGAAAGAAAGAGCAAGGAAGAAAAAGAAAGAAAAAATTAAGAAAAAGATCAAAAAAGAAAGAAAGAAAGGAATAAAGAAAGAAACGATTGTTAATCTGGTGAAGTTTTCTATAAACAGACATTTATTTAATATTTATGGAAGGAGTCCTCGGTGTCAGCGCTTTGTAATAATTATTCGTTTTCCACCGCGGGAAAGTCTCCAGGACAGAGGAGATAATGGTTCTGATGTCTCTGGAACAAACACAAGTTTATTTGTTTTGTTTTTTTTGTCTTATTAACATCGAGAGAGAGAGAGAGAGAGAGAGAGAGAGAGAGAGAGAGAGAGAGAGGAGAGAGAGAGGAGAGAGGAGAGAGAGGTTGTAGGACAGGAAGTAACGTCCTGTTCATGGATGTTCCACAGCATTAAGTGCAGCTACGAAAGGATAAAACAGAAAATGACGTCAATGTGAAATAAATAAATAAATGTAATCGTTGGGAAATGATTTCTCTTACGCCACAGAAAAACACTTCGGGACGTGCCGTTACTGACAAAAAACACGTAATCTGAGGTGAAAACTCATTTTGCCACTTTGTTGTTAATTATTTTCCTACAACAGCGTGGATATGCAACACTTCCTGAGTAGAAGAAGGAAAAAGAAAGGGAGAACAACCAAAGAAAGAAAGAAAGATGTATGATAATTCAATGTATAATTACATCATCATGCTTTCAAGTTTGCTGTTTTTTGTTCTGAACAATCGGTGCATGTTTACGTGTACTTTTAAAAAGAAAAAGTGCTGCCATTTACAGAAAAGCACCAAAAGTGACATCATGTGATTTTTTTTTTTTAGCTCTCAACCAATCAGATCACAAGCTGAGAGACAGGTGAGGACAAAACATTCAGGAAAAAAATCTCATTCAAAAAAAAATAAAAAGTCTTATTAGTGGCCAAATAATTCGAATTGAAAATATTTCAACGTTAGACGGTGACGTTATCATCACCGTTACGCGACGGGACGTCCCACTTTAAACACAGCGACATATAGTCACGTTGTATGAGCAGCTCAGGTTCTCCAGAGTTCCACCGAATGTTATTTACTCAGGATAATTAATCTAATCCACACATCAAGTGTGACAAGTTCGCTGAAACTAGCTATAGCGTTTTCCCCCATATCAGTACTCCAAAGGCTGGTTTATATTTCTGTGTAAACTCTACAGCGTAGATACGGCACCAACACTCTCACGTTTGAAAAGTGCGCAAGGTGAGCGTGCCCTCTAGGAGGCGCTTTTGTATGATGAAACACACCAAGAGTTAATGACGTCGAAGAAGAACGAAAAACAAGTGCGAGTTCTTCTGTTTCACAGACAGAATTATTCTTCTTTCGGCTGTTCCCGTTAGGAATAACGTCCCTCCATCTCCTCCTGTCGCACCAACCGTCCTCCTTCACCACATCCATAAATCTCATCTTTGCTCTTCCTCTTTTCCTTCCACCTGCCAACTCCATCTCCAGCATTCTTTCCGCCCCAGTATACCCCGGATCTCATCTGCACGCGTCCGAACCCTCTCAATCTCACTTCTCTCAATTTGTCTCCAAGCTGTCCTACATGTCCTTCTGTCCCTCCTCATTTCTAATCCTGTCCAGCTTTGTCACTCCCAGTGAACATCTTGACGTCTTCAGCTCTTCTCCCTCCAGTCCTGTCTTTTTGTCTCCAAACTGTCCAACATCGCTGCTCTTACTACTGTCTTCTACACTCTTCTGTCCCTAATCACTCCTGACCCTCTCCTCCATCCATTCCAACCTTCTCGCCCTTTCTTCATCACGTCTCTTCTCTTCCACACTCGCCATTACTTTGCCCAGTTGACCCCAGATATTTGAATGTTCACTGTCAGAATAATAAACAGAAAAGAACGAGGACAAAATGGTGTTTGAAAAAGAGTTTATTAGAAAAGAAACCTCACGTGATTAATTATAAACTTGTGTGTTTTAACTCGTCTGTATTCAGCGGTATGAGGACGATCAGATCGAAGTTCTTAAGTGTGACTAGCGTTTAAATCCACAATTCTATCGATCACTGATTGACGGATGCTTTTTTTTTTTTGCATTATGGTTTACTCGACCAACGCGGTCTCTTTATTAGAAGAAAAAGATTAAACTGACCGTTATAATGATCTACATTAATCACCACTTCATAGATTTATTATTTTTATATATATATATATATATATATATATATATATAGTCGCTGCCTAAAATCAGAACTCCTGATCAGTTTATGAGCAAAATATTTCCAAGAGCACAAAATCCTCCTGAATAGAATAATAATAATAATAATATTACAGCGCCACGAATGAACCATCAAATCGTGTCGTGTTTTTCACCTCAATAAAACACTCACTGCATTGTCTTGTGACAGTGAGACCAATAATGAGATTTGCATCGCAGTTACGATACACATTTATTCCTTTCTTAGGCGCAGCATGCCATGTGCCAGAAACAACACCATCACATTTATTATGGTGTGACTCTGCTGGGTGCCTGGGGGACAGCAGTGAACCAGCACTTTCACTTTACAGCACTACTGTAGAGTCACCATCCGATATCACACTCCATACACCAAACAGCTGTCTGGTTTCATCTCTCATATCCACACACTCACAGAGCCATTAGGACTAATGACCATGTGTCTGTTCCTGATTAGAGCTCAATCACAGCGCAGACATTTATATAAGGACTCTGAGTAACACACAGACTTTGCGAAAGCCTTGTATTTTATAATCACTTTTCTGATTTTGACCCTATTTGTGTTTTTGGACTGTGAGTACTATATTCCGTCTGTTTCACCTGACCACTGCTCATCTGCCTTCGTCTCTGTTTTGGATCTGTTTGCTAGCGTGTTTTCAATAAAACTCTTCCTGCGATTACATCCGTCTGTCACTCTTACATGACACAAACTGTTAACTGTCCAAGAAGCAAGTGGACTAACCAAACTCTTTTAACTCGTTTGATATGAAACTGTTGTGAATATTTTACGTAAAGTGTCTTAGTAAATAATCCGACGTTATTTTTAAAAAAACAAATTAAAAATAAGCACTGGATTTAAAAAAAAATCCATCTTTTGGAAATAAAGATATTAATTTCGTTGTCCGGTGGTCGAGTGTTTGAGATATGTTGCCTCGCACTTATGATCGGGTTCCCTGTAGTGGTACACGTACATCGTTTGTATGTACAGTATGGACTTCGTATGGTTGTGAAAGCCATCGGAAATCAGGTCGATGCACTACCATATTCTCTTAAAGGGGAACTGAAGGCAAATTTTTTATTATCAAAATTCTGTTTGTCATTTTATAAAATATCGGAATGCATGTTTGATCGCTATTTTGTCGCTGCTATAGCAAGTTCTGAGTGTTTGAAATATGCTCTGTAATATCAGTCCATATATCAAAGCAACGGCCATAAAAGAGATTCGTTGAGACCTGTGCGAGACATCGTAGGACGGAAGTAAAACGTACAGCGGAAATCAAAGTGACCAACATCTGCCAACATCGTCCAAAGACGCGCGCGGCCTCTTTCGAATGCTGACGTAATCAAGCCGGAAGTTTTGTTTGTTTTGATAGCAATCAGGAAAGTTTGAAAAAAGTCGGCAGTAATCGTCATTTAAACTCGTTTTTGTGCGATATTTCGTTTGGAAAACAGTTTTCAAAACGGCAGCACTGACACTTCTTCACGTTTTGAAGTCTCACACAAGTCTCGTGAAGATCGCGCGGATAAGCGACGCCTGCCGTGTACCAAACAAACTAAATTCAACACGGCTAAAAACCGAATAGGCCGATAAGTATAACATTTAACTGTAATTAGTTTCCAATACGAGTCACGATATAAGGTTACTAAAACTGAAAACGTAATTGAATAAACAAGTTAATTAAGAAATAAAGCAAGTTTAAAAATCACTTCAGTTCTCCTTTAAGTGTGGAGCTCTGCTCTGAAAGTGTACGCGAGGAGCTCGGCTATTAATACAATCAACATCGTGATCGTCGACTTCTGATGGTACCAAGTGGGCCGATCACAGTTTTTCAACATGATGTTACATTTCTGAGGAGGTGCAGGTCAGACGACGCTGGACTTACGGTGTAGATTCTACACAAAACTATAACATCGACCTTTAGGCTTTCTAGCAAGCTCCGGAAAGAGAAAGAAAAACAGTGTGTGAAAACAGCCTGAACCATTATTTTCTCAAATCACACACATTTAGTCCACGGTTCCTTCTCCGAACTTTGTGTCCTGATTCAGGTCTCATCTCCTGTGATATTTTAGCATCTCTTTCGAGCTCACTCCCTGTGGTGACGGTGACTGTGTGGTCAGACTGAATGCAGAGGTTTAAAAAAAAAAAAGAAAGAAAAAAAACCTCCTCGGTGAGACAGAGGTCATGCATTTTTCATCCGAAGCCAATTCCCCCGTTTGGGCTCTTGTTCCCTTCAGTCGTCCCATTTTTTCCTCCTCAAACACACTGCCAATTTTCCAAATGACCACTGTGGACCTGAGGGAAATTCACAACTGGTTTTATAGACACACACACACACACACACACACACACACACACACACACCTCTCAAGTGCTTGCTGTGAAACTCAGGCTTTCAGGTTCTTTGTTAGCTCGAGTCAAAATAAAACAAAAATACATTAAACTTGCATCATAACACACTTTTTTTTTTTTTAAAGTAACATATCCGAGTTTGAAAGCAAATGCTAACAGCGCACGTTTGGCGAGCGTTAGCTTTCTTAGCTGCATTAACATGCTACTGTATTGCACTGCTAGCAACCTTGCCTTTGCTAAAAACACAATTCTCAGACACAAGCGCTAACAAAGCTGCTGGTTAATGAGAAATCCATGCTAACTTGTTAATAGTTAGCCAAAGTAGTTTTCCATGACGCAGTAGTTACTAACTCGGTCAAAAACCTGTAAACAATAAAAATAAATGATTGATGGTTTTCAAGAGATAAATCTTACATGTGATTAGTCCTACAGCAACTTTTTTTTTTAAATAATTAACCAACACATCTGAGGAGAATGTTGATATGCTAACAATGAAGCTAATGCCAATGAATTTAATCATCATGCTAACTTCTTAACAGTAACTAAGTCATAAAGGAGAATTTTTTTTTTAAAAGACATTAACCAACACATCTAAGGAGAATGTTGTCCTAATAATAATAATAATAATAATAATAATAATAATTCTCCAATAGACAGCAATGAAGCTGTGTTACGTAAATACCATGCTAACTAGCAAACACTACAGCTAATCAAAGTAGTGTTGTGTTAAGAACAACAAGAACATATTAAAAAAGTGACTAACTTTAGCTGTCCGTCTCACTGTTCTGAGAAGAACCATAATTTTATCATAATTTTAGTTGTATAGCGAAGTTGTTGGGCTTTTTTGTTTTTAATTAACCAACATAATCTTGATACGTTTGTAGTGTTTTCACTGTCTTTAACTTAAAAACTCACAATTTGCAAAGGTCATCACTTGTCTGCAACGAGCAGGTTGGTAGCGAACGTGTGTGCTTATATACTAACAAGGACCAAACGTCGCCACAAGGATAGTAAAATCTGACCATTTTGACCTTGTGTGGACATTTTGATGGTCCCCATGAGGAAAGTAATAATTTTGTTTGTTTGTTTTTTTTACAAAACTGTATAAGAAGAAGAAACGGGGCAAAAAGTTTCCTTTTCATTACTGAGGTTAAAGGGGTACAAAATATAATATATACGGTTGCTGATGTGACAAAGTAACGTATTCTTAAGTATTCTATCAAATTTATGTACTAGAAAACAACGAAATATCTTGGTAATTGTACAGTAAATATAATACTTTATACGCTAAACCGCACAAGAGTCGCCATTTTTAAAAGACCGTGACGTCAGCGCTACCCACTGCACTAGCGGAACTCTCCGAAATAGAGGAGATAAGCGTGTAATCATGGCGTCGGGCGCATCAAGTAAAAGCGACAGCTCTGTCGAATCGTACGAAGAGATCCCGCAAGACACACTGCAAGCAGGCTATGGCTTAGAAGGGTACCAGTTTGAACCTAGGAGAGGTACTCTCGACTCCGGTGATGAAATAAGAGAAGAAAGCTCGGATGACGGCGAGGATGAGACTGATGCTGACCATGGGCGTGGCGAGCGTGGGGCAGAGCGTCTGCGTGCAGGTGACACGGCGTGGTGCTCGTGCGGAAAATGTAACGTGGAGTTGCTCACGAGTCCAGCAGAATTTATTTGCTGCAATGAGATAGGCGCCACCCGTGGACTTGCGAAATCGTCGCAAGCGGCAGAAACAGGTATTTCACACGTGCTATTCCCAACCTCAATGAGCCAACACAACTGGGCACATACATACGTCATGAGTGTTACGCAGAGAAAATGAACGTGCATTCTGATTGGATAAAATTAATATCATGGCGGGCTGTTCAAACTGCGGAAATAGTTTGCTCGAGCTACTTTCCAAACACTATAACTTTCCAACCTTAGAACAAAAAACTTTTGTAAGTCTTGAATAAGGTTCGTTAATGTGTGTTTTATTGTTATATTTACTCTATATATTGCCTTCTGTTCCCCTTTAAGGTTAGGTTTAGGTGAAGGTCATCAGAAGGATATTAAGACCGACAAATACACTCACTGGCCACTTGAATAGGAACTTGTTCTTGATTCCAAGATCCCTGTTCTTGGGAACCCAATGTGGTGTTCTGCTGTTGCATGCTGAGATGCTTTTCTGCTCACCACAGTTGTAAAGAGTGATTATATGAGTTACTATACGAGTCCTTTTCTGGCCACAAAAAAAAACAAAACCTCGAACTAATCTGTCCATTTTCCTCTGAGCATTCTTATCAACAAAGCATTTGTTCCACCCACAGAACTGTCGCTCACTTACTCGCTCGCTCGATGTTTTTTATTTTTCGCACCGTTCTGTGTAAACTACAGAGGCTGTTTACTGTCTGTGAAAACCGCAGGAGATCAGCAGTTTCTGAAACACTCAAACCAACACCCATGCCACAGTGAAAGAAAGTCACACAAAAATTGAGATCACAATTTTTCCCGTCCTGATGTTTGAACATTGTGAACATTAACTGAAGCTCTTGATTTGTATCTGCGTGATGTGATGCGTCGTGCTGACGTCGAGCGATCGGCTAATTAGAGAACTGCATCAAACAGCAGGTGGACGTCGGGGGGTTCCTAATAAAGTGGCGAGCGTGTGAGCTGTACGGTCCTTACCTTGTCTGCGTTGTCTGCAGCGAGCAGGTTGGTGGCGAGTGTGTGCAGTTTATGCTGTGCCATGTTCTTGAGTGCTGCCAGGCTGCGGCGTGTCATGGCCTGCTTCAGATTCACCGCTGCGTGATTCAGGCCGTCTACAGACGCCGGCACGGCCTCGTCGCATGCATTTAATATCTCCACCGCTGTTATCCCCATCACGCACCGGTCCAATGCCCCTGAGAAAGAGCAAGAGAGAGTTGATGGATTGTTAAGTATTTTTTCTATTTTTCTTCTTAATAAAAATATAAACTGGCACAAACTTGAAGAGGAACAGATTTTAATGACACTTCATCTACACACAGGTGACGTCTCTTCTCGGTTTCAGTGCTCAACTATCCACAGAGAGAGAGAGAGAGAGAGAGAGAGAGATGAAGTAGAGACAGTATAAAAGAGTGCAGGTCAGCAGTAAGTCAGACAGACAGACAGACAGACAGAAGGCAGCAGTGTGAGTCTCTTTAGTTGGCTGTTGTAGCTGTGTGTGCGCGCGCATGTGTGTGTGTGAGCGAGCTGAAAGCTTCTACAGCAACGCTAAACACACAAATCCATAAACATCAAAAGCCATTAAAGTGGATCCAAACAGCCCGTCGCCAATAATCATCTAAATGATATCAGAGTATTGATCAGACTCCGTCCTCCTCTCCACGGCAGAGCCGCTCCACTCTATTACACTATCAGCCTCCAGTGCACCGCACCACTCCACACCAATAACACCCATATACATCAAAATACACCACACACACACACACGGTTTGTGTGTATGTATGTATATATATATATATATATATATATATATATATATATATATATATATATGTGTATGTATGTATGTATGTATGTATGTATGTATGTGTGTGTGTAGAGACAGTGACTTTGGTTATGGAAGCAACTGAGACACTCTGACTTGATGAAAAGAGAGAGAGAGTCAAAGGGGGGAGAGAGTGAGAGAGACAGAGTATGTGTCAGAGAGAGAGAGAGAGAGAGAGTGTGTGTGTCAATGGGGGAGAGAGTGTGAGACAGAGAGAGAGAGTCAAAGGGAGAGAGATAGAGAGAGAGGAAGAGAGTGAGTCAAGGGGGGAGAGAGTGTGTATGTCAGAGAGAGAGGGAAAGACAGTGAGAGAGTCAAGGGGGGGAGAGAGAGAGAGAGTCAAAGGGAGAGAGAGAGAGAGAGAGAGAGAGAGAGTGTGAGAGAGTCAAAGGGAGAGAGAGTGTGTGTCAAACAGAGAGAGAGAGAAAGAAAGTGTGAGAGTCAAAGGGAGAGAGACCAAGAGAGAGAGTCAAAAGGGGGAGAGAGGGGGGGAGAGAGAGAAAGTGTGAGAGGGTTAAAGGGGGGAGTGTGTGTGTGTCAAACAGAGAGAGGGAAAGAGAGTGAGAGAGAGTCAAGGGGGGGAGAGAGAAAAAGTGTGAGAGAGTCAAAGGGGGAGACAGAGATGGGGAGAGTGAGAGAGAAAGACAGAGAGAGAAAGACAGAGAGAGAGAGAAGTCAAAGGGAGAGAAAGGGTCAGATATTGCAAAAACAAAAAATAGACAAAAAGAAAAATGATAGAATGAAGATTAATAAAGACAGCAAAATACAGAAAGAAAAATAAGATGTCAAAAACAGAAATTATAAATAAATATATAATGAATGGAAAGAAGTAGGGATAAGAAGAAAAAAGAAAAAGAAGATAAAAGACAAAACACAATGACAGAAAGAGAAAAAAGTCAAATTGAGAAAAAAGCAAAAAAAAAATCAACAGAAATAAATAATTATACAAAGAAAGAAAGATAATAGAAAGATCTTTAAAATGAACGAGCCGAGCCACTGTTTCTCACCGCGTCAGTAACGATAACCTGGAGGTTAGGATTTGGTTATTTTACTGTTTAGAAATATTCAGTGGGGTAAATTGGGGGGAGTGGAGGGGGGGGGGACTCTGGATATTTAGAAGCAAATAAATAAATGAAGGTATAAAAGTAAGTAAACAGATTTAATAAAAGTAAAGAAGCCGCCTTTATTTTTGACATGAGCATTACTGCGTTACAGTAGGAGTGAAAATCAGAGCTTGTTAGGAAGCTGGGGTCAGAGTGCAGGACGAGCCGCGATACACCGCACTCCATCACCACCACTCGGTTTTCCTCTGATTCATTCCTTCCATCCTATCCCTTTCTCTCTTTCCTCGCTTCAACTCTTAATTCCATACCTTCTTCCTGCTCACGTTCTACCTTTTAGAGAGAGAGAGAAGAAAAGAGTGTGTGTATGGAGTACTCGGTCTGTGTGAGAGCTTTTCATTTCACACTCAGGTGATCCGAGCAGTTCGTGACACCCCAGCGTGTGGTAAAAATCAGTCGTGTGGTAAATCACGCCTCGCTTCCTGTCTCGTTTATAACGCGGGTTTAATCCGGGGCTCGGTATCTGAAGTGAAAAAAAATAATAATAATAAATCAATTCAAGATGCTTTCTTGATTGGAAAGTGGAGAGACGTTACAGAGGACTGGTGTATCGTGGTCGAGTGCGATTTTATTGTTTTGAATGGACGCAGGAGCGAGAGCATGGTGGTGGAGGAGGAGGAGGAGGAGACACGGAGAACGAGTGGGTAACTGAATGAAAGCGTACACCTGTGTGTGATTAACGTGGTTTAATTACATGCTGTGTGTCTTGCAGTGAACTCCTGAACACCAAGCAGAGAGAGTGATGAGTCGCTCGATAACACCAACTCTATCTCCAGGGTTTGAGTTCACACTGACCCCTGAATAATCACTGTTAATTATAAGAGTCCGGTGATGTTCGTGCGCGTTTGTTGAACGCCAGCATTGTGATCGCGCTTGTCTGTAAACGGTCTCTGAATATATTGGCGGTCTAGACATAAAAGCCGCAGCCTAGCACCAGTGCGCTTATAATAATCCCATATCCTGTCTTGCTTAGCTCAGGTCCTATAAAAAGCAACGTTAAAAGGAAACACAAACTGCGCTGATGTGTGGAAGTTGATGGGGGGGGGGGGGGGGGGGGGGGGGGGGTTAAAGAGAGATTTACTAAGTGCATCCTCATTGCTCTCATCCACCGAGACAAGCGTGATTAAAATTTCAGCACCGTTTTAAGAGAGTCAGCAAAGGCAGGCTGGCAGACAGAGCAAACACAAACATCCATCAAATATTGAACAGGAAGGAGAGAAGAGAGAGAGAGAGAGAGAGAGAGAGAGAGAGAGATCATGACTTAACATCGGTGTCTCAACGGGCAGTAAGGGAGGAAGGTGCTGCTGAGGGACGTTTAGAGAGAGTGCGAGAGGGATAAAAAGAGCGACAGAAAGAAAGCAGGGGAGATCGATGTCCAATAGCACACCTTCCTCCAGAGACTCACACACTGCACTTTAAATACACATCACCTCCAGGCTTCCATCGTCTCCTACACATTCAGACACGGACGCTGTTTATGCTTTTACACAAAACGTTTTTGTCAACAACTCACCTGTGTCCATCTGCCAGACGTATACAGAGCCATCAGAGCAGCCGACTACCAGGTAATCGTCGCACGGGCGCCATTTTATAACCTGGATGGGGAAGAGGTGGCGCGAGGCCAGCATGATGCACTTCCTCTCTCGGAGACTCAGCAAACCCACCGAGTGATCGCTCGCTACGGAGCACACGCAGTGCTGAACACGCGTCTACAAACGGACAGAGAAAGAGACTTTTATTTTTGGCCAAAGTTTCTCCGTGGTGCAAAACTGGCATGTTACTGACCACCAGCACTTAAAAAAAAAAAAAACTCATTTTTGTAGCCTCGATGTTTTGCTCCAGAGTATGATGCACTACGTCAACAAACAAACAGAGACAAGAAATACCGACTTTCACAGAAAAAGGCTTTTCAGCTGACACTGCAATCAACCAACCACAATCACTCGCTCAGAACGGTTTCAAACAAAGCTCTTGAAGAAAGTTCTTTCAGTCCAACAGCTTCATCGTGCTCTGAATAGCTGGTCTTGCTGCTGGAAACCAATGAAAGGACAGCGAGTGTGGAGAGCCAGCACTGCATCTGTACTTTGCCAAAATGACACATCTGCATTAATAATCCTGCCACGTCTTATCTGAGCTTCAGATGGGACCACAGAGCCTTGACCTCTGCTCAGGAGCCAAGTTCATGAGATATTCTCTACCCCGACTGATGCTTTTTACCAAAGAAGGATCCACATTAGTTCAAACCAAATAAACACTTCGCAAAGTCAAAGTGGAAGAACAAACAACAGTTATTAAACAAAATGATTCTAAGACCTTTATGCCCAAGACTTGTTGGCCAAGACCTTATGGGCAACCGTTTACTGCCAAGACCTTATGGGCAGCCGTTTACAGCCAAAAGCTTATGGCCAAGACCTTATGGGCAGCCGTTTACGGCCAAGACCTTATGGGCAGCCGTTTACGGCCAAGACCTTATGGGCAGCCGTTTACGGCCAAGACCTTACGGCCAAGACCTTATGGGCAAATGTTTACGGCCAAGACCTTATGGGCAAACGTTTACGGCCAAGACCTTATGGGCAGCCGTTTATGGCCAAAAGCTTACGGCCAAGACCTTATGGGCAGCCGTTTACGGCCAAGACCTTATGGGCAGCCGTTTACGGCCAAGACCTTATGGGCAGCCGTTTACGGCCAAGACCTTATGGGCAGCTGTTTACGGCCAAGACCTTATGGGCAGCCGTTTATGGCCAAAAGCTTACGGCCAAGACCTTATGGGCAGCCGTTTAAGGCCAAAAGCTTATGGCCAAGACCTTATGGGCAAACGTTTACGACCAAGACCTTATGGGCAGCCGTTTACGGCCAAGACCTTATGGGCAGCCGTTTACGGCCAAGACCTTATGGGCAGCCGTTTACGGCCAAGACCTTATGGGCAGCTGTTTACGGCCAAGACCTTATGGGCAGCCGTTTATGGCCAAAAGCTTACGGCCAAGACCTTATGGGCAGCCGTTTATGGCCAAAAGCTTACGGCCAAGACCTTATGGGCAAACGTTTACGACCAAGACCTTATGGGCAAACGTTTACGGCCAAGACCTTATGGGCAGCCGTTTACGGCCAAGACCTTATGGGCAGCCGTTTACGGCCAAAAGCTTACGGCCAAGACCTTATGGGCAAATGTTTACGGCCAAGACCTTATGGGCAGCCGTTTACGGCCAAGACCTTATGGGCAGCCGTTTACGGCCAAGACCTTATGGGCAGCCGTTTACGGCCAAGACCTTATGGGCAGCCGTTTACGGCCAAAAGCTTACGGCCAAGACCTTATGGGCAAATGTTTACGGCCAAGACCTTATGGGCAGCCGTTTACGGCCAAGACCTTATGGGCAGCCGTTTACGGCCAAGACCTTATGGGCAGCCGTTTACGGCCAAGACCTTATGGGCAGCCGTTTACGGCCAAGACCTTATGGGCAGCCGTTTACGGCCAAGACCTTATGGGCAGCCGTTTACGGCCAAGACCTTATGGGCAGCCGTTTACGGCCAAGACCTTATGGGCAGCCGTTTACGGCCAAGACCTTATGGGCAGCCGTTTACGGCCAAGACCTTATGGGCAGCCGTTTATGGCCAAGACCTTATGGGCAGCCGTTTATGGCCAAAAGCTTACGGCCAAGACCTTATGGGCAGCCGTTTATGGCCAAAAGCTTACGGCCAAGACCTTATGGGCAAACGTTTACGACCAAGACCTTATGGGCAAACGTTTACGGCCAAGACCTTATGGGCAGCCGTTTACGGCCAAGACCTTATGGGCAGCCGTTTACGGCCAAAAGCTTATGGGCAGCCGTTTACGGCCAAGACCTTATGGGCAGCCGTTTACGGCCAAGACCTTATGGGCAGCCGTTTACGGCCAAGACCTTATGGGCAGCCGTTTACGGCCAAGACCTTATGGGCAGCCGTTTACGGCCAAGACCTTATGGGCAGCCGTTTACGGCCAAGACCTTATGGGCAAACGTTTACGGCCAAGACCTTATGGGCAAACGTTTACGGCCAAGACCTTATGGGCAAACGTTTACGGCCAAGACCTTATGGGCAGCCGTTTACGGCCAAGACCTTATGGGCAGCCGTTTACGGCCAAGACCTTATGGGCAGCCGTTTACGGCCAAGACCTTATGGGCAAACGTTTACGGCCAAGACCTTATGGGCAGCCGTTTACGGCCAAAAGCTTACGGCCAAGACCTTATGGGCAAACGTTTACGGCCAAGACCTTATGGGCAGCCGTTTACGGCCAAGACCTTATGGGCAGCCGTTTACGGCCAAAAGCTTACGGCCAAGACCTTATAGGCAAATGTTTACGGCCAAGACCTTATGGACAATTTTTTTTTACAGCCAAGATCTTATGGCCAGTGTTTTTTGATCAGAGTTTTTTGTTCAAGACCTTTTTGTCACGTCTTTGTGGTCAAGAGATATTAGTCAATGCTGTTCCCTCTGAATTGTTCATTATGGATCTACGTTTACATCTATATTTATGCAAAAGCTGCTCTGTAACAATGTCTACTGTTAAAAGCACTATACCAATAAAAGTGGATGGAACTGAACTGAATTTTTGACATTTGAGAATAAGAATCTCTTCCACCTGAAGTGACTTATTATCCAGAAAATACAATCCACTAAACTGTCTTTGTCTCTCAGCAAGATGAATGATCGGCACTGAACCTTGACAATCTTCATCCTTGAACGAATCTAAAATGAAAAACCTTGAAATAAAGCAGTCTCCTACACACACACACACACACACACAGTTTGATTTTAAAATAGAGAAAGAAAAAGAAAATGTAAGACAAATTTCCTACCCAAAAAAAAAAGCCTCTGAAAGGAAATAAATAAACAATAAATGATAACAGCACTTCATCTCTGACAAAGAGACACTGAGTGTGTGTGTACGTGCGCGTGTGTACGCGTGTGCTTGCATGTGTGTGTGTCTGGAAGAAGGCCAGTAGACAGTAAATTGCAGCAAGGCTGTGTGTTGACAGCTAATGTTCTTAAGTGTTGATGGAGAGGCTCAGGAAGCCTTGACCATGAACAGCCTTCGGTCCATCGCTCGCCTGCTCTCCATCACCATCGCCACGACAACCGCATCAACACAACTCATTCTGTCCACATCATCACAATAAACTTTACACCTCACCAAAACTTAAAAAAATCTTGGGCTGGATTTTCATATGATCTACGATCTGCTTCAACTTCTAAAATTAGAAACGCAGCACGTTTTCAGGAAACTCGACAACATATTGGGCTTCTAAGCAAAATTTCCAGCTTCCTGGGGAACTGCGTACATCGTTTTTGTAGATAAATCACTTACAATTATAATAAAACACACACAAACAATTACAAACAGGAAGCTAAAGACTGAGAAGCACTTTGTAACATCATTAAAAGCTTTGGTGCTTAAACAACGTTATTGATGTGCAGTAAATCAGAGATACGTGACAGTAGGTTATTAAGAGTGCGCGTGTGTGTGTGTGTGTGTGTGTGTGTGTGTGTGTGTGTGTGTGAGTGAGTGAGTGAGAGAGAGAGATAGAATCTTATTCTCACACAAACACACAGGAAATTTTTTTAACCGGGATTAATGTCATCAGTGGTATAGGCTGCTCCAGAAGGGGTGGGACTTGAGGTTTATCAGCCAATCAGGGCACGGCAAAAATCCCACATTTATGGCCAGTGAAATTTGGGGTTTCTGTATACGTTTATGAATATTTACATTATAAACATTTTTAAAACAGGATATGGACAGTTACAGCACAATACAGCTGAATTCTCCCTTCTGATTGGTCAGTGAGACATTAATGATGAGGGCCCTTTAACGTGGTGGCAGCGGCAGGGGGGACTCACGCTGCAGTTCTCTGGCGGGACGAGGAGCTGGGTGATCTCTCCTCCGTGCACACAGAAGATGTGTTTCATCTCTCCGGTGAAAATGTCCCACACGATGACGGAGAAATCCACACCGCCGGACACCAGAGAGCGCTGATCGTAACGCGGGGACACCTGGTGAGGGTACAGCAGACACGTCACCTTATTCCTGTGTCCTCGCAGGGTGCGGTGTGGAGGCCAGCCTGGGGGGGAGGGGGGGAGAGGGAGAAATAAAGAATGATAGAAAAGAAAAAACAGGAGGTCAAAGAGAAGAAAAAGAGAAGAACAAAAGAGGCAGAAAGAAATAAAGAATGATTGAATGAAGATAAAAAATGAGAGAAAAAAGGAAGAACATGGAGATTAAAAAGACAGTAATAATTAGGGAGAGAAAGAAAAGTGTGAGAGAGCACAAAAAAGAAAGAAAAAAGACAGTGAGGGAGCGAAAGAAAGAAAGAAAGAAAGAAAGAAAGAAAGAAAGAAAGAAAGAAAGAAAGAAAAGGAAGGAAGAAAGAGCAAGAGAGAGAGCGCAAAAAAGACAGAGCCAGAGCAAAAAAAAAAGAGCGAGAGAGCGCAAAAAGAAAGAAAGACAGAGAGACAGACAGGTAGAGACACAGCAAGAAAAAGAAAAAAGAAAGAAAGCACAAAAAGAAAGACAGAGAGACAGAGCCAGAAAAAGAAAGAGAGCAAGGAGAGAGAGAAAGAAAGAAAAGATAGGTAGACACAGAGCAAGAAAAGAAAAAGAAAGAAAGAAAGAAAGAAAGAAAGAAAGAAAGAAAGAAAGAAAGAAAAGATAGGTAGACACAGAGCAAGAAAAGAAAAAGAAAGAAAGAAAGAAAGAAAGAAAGAAAGAAAGAAAGAAAGGTAGAGACAGAGCAAGAAAAGGAAGGAAGGAAGAAAGAGCAAGAGAGAGCGCAAAAAAGAAAGACAGAGCCAGAGCAAAAAAAAAAAAGAGCGAGAGAGCGCAAAAAGAAAGACAGAGAGACAGACAGGTAGAGACACAGCAAGAAAAAGAAAAAAGAAAGAAAGAAAGCACAAAAAGAAAGACAGAGAGACAGAGCCAGAAAAAGAAAGAAAGAGAGCAAGAAGAGAGAGAGAGAAAGAAAGAAAAGATAGGTAGACACAGAGCAAGAAAAGAAAAAGAAAGGTAGAGACAGAGCAAGAAAAGGAAGGAAGAAAGAGCAAGAGAGAGCGCAAAAAAGAAAGACAGAGCCAGAGCAAAAAAAAGAGCGAGAGAGCGCAAAAAGAAAGAAAGACAGAGAGACAGACAGGTAGAGAGACAGCAAGAAAAAAAGAAAGAAAGAAAGCACAAAAAGAAAGACAGAGACAGACAGAGCCAGAAAAAGAAAGAAAGAAAGAAAGAAAGAAAGAAAGAAAGAAAGAAAGAAAGAAAGAAAGAAAGAAAGAAAGAAAAGGTAGAGACAGAGCAAGAAAAGGAAGGAAGAAAGAGCAAGAGAGGGCGCAAAAAAGAAAGACAGAGCCAGAGCAAAAAAAAGAGCGAGACAGCGCAAAAAGAAAGAAAGACAGAGAGACAGACAGAGCCAGAAAAAGAAAGAAAGAAAGAAAGAAAGAAAGAAAGAAAGAAAAAGAAAGAAAGAAAGAAAGAAAGAGCAAAAAGAAAGACAGACAGACGGGTAGAAACAGAGCAAGAAGAAGAGAAAGAAAGAAAGAAAGAAAGAAAGAAAGAAAGAAAGAAAGAAAGAAAGAAAGAAAGAAAGAAAGAAAGAAAGAAAGAAAGAAAGAAAGAAAGAAAGAAGACGGGCAGAGACAGAGCGAGAAAACAGAGGCAGACAGACAAACAGAGAGAGAGCAAGAAAGAAATGGCAATATTTTAAAATAAAATCGCTTTCATTTTTCATCGTCCAACTGTTTCTTTTCAGTAAAGCTGTACATTTCCACAGGAATGTGGTTCAATAAAGATGTTTTTTAAATCTACAACTTCCTCCCATTTCACTGCTGCATTAAAGGGAGTGTAAACTAAAATCTTCTCATCGCATTTATTCAACAAATCCAGATGAGACGTTCCCATTTTGTCCCTACAGTGTCTCACCTCGACGCAGCATGTGTTCTCCCTGCAGCAGCTGGACGATGGCGGTCTGCGTGGCGGGCACCAGGACGATGCTGCCGTCTTCCCTGCCGCATACCAGGCGGCCCTGAGACGGGATGTACACGCTCGCGGTCACCTTTATGGGTTCCTCAGAGCCTGGCAGCACGCTCAGCTGGTCGATGATGCCCGCGGGGAGTGGCGTGAGCTTATCGAACGCCTCCTGCAGGCTGATAGTGGAGGAAACCTGCAGCTCTGGAGTCAGGAGGAGGAAGTGGTTTCAGTGCTGAAGGCCTTTTTCAGTACCCTACCCAGCCACCAGAGGGATGAGGCTGGACTTTTATGTGAAGTTCTCAAAGTGAACACCAGAGGGAGACAAACAGCCATTTTGCTTAATTTACCTTGTTTTTTTTTAATTACACAAATAAAATCCAAGCCAATTATATTAATTTAATATAGAATTCAATATAGAATACATCATTTTACGTGACTTGTGGTGCAGGAGATAACCAAGTGGTGTTGTGTAAAAGACTGGAGGCATGTAGAGGAGAGCGAGGTCGTGTAGAGGGGAGCGAGGGCATGTGAAGGCATGTAGAGGGGAGCGGGAGGCGTGTACAGGGGCATGTTCAGGGGAGCGGGAGGCGTGTTCAGGGGAGCGGGAGGCGTGTAGAGGCGTGTACAGGGGAGAGGAGGCGTGTACAGGGGAGAGGAGGCGTGTACAGGGGAGAGGAGGCGTGTAGAGGCGTGTACAGGGGAGAGGAGGCGTGTACAGGGGAGAGGAGGCGTGTACAGGGGAGAGGAGGCGTGTACAGGGGAGAGGAGGCGTGTACAGGGGAGAGGAGGCGTGTACAGGGGAGAGGAGGCGTGTAGAGGAGTGTTCAGGGGAGCGGGAGGCGTGTTCAGGGGAGCGGGAGGCGTGTTCAGGGGAGCGGGAGGCGTGTTCAGGGGAGCGGGAGGCGTGTTCAGGGGAGCGGGAGGCGTGCACCAGGGTGTAGAGTTGCGTACCTGCGGCTGAAGACAGCGGCTGCAGCGGTGAAGTGTCCGGAATGCTCCACAGCGTCAGCCTGCCCGCTGAGTCGCCCTGAACCAGCAGCTTATGGAACGGCTCTCTGCGTCCGTAAAAGAACCGCGTCACTGGAGGACAGATCAGTAACTGTAACACACACACACACACACACACACACACACACTTTAGTTTCCAATCTAAAGAAAGGATTTTCTTTTCACTGCACAGCAAGCAGCACTCCCTTTGGTGAAAGCAAGCCACACTACATTCATCACATCACGTGTCCAAAAGGAAACCCGGGGAGTGTGTGTGTGGGGAAGGAAGTGGAGCAGCAGAGTTTACGTCTACGTCCTGAATCCTAACGTTTGTGGTATACAGAGGTTATAAACACGCGTCTTCAAAGCATTTCCAGCTCATGCAGGTTGACACATGACCAGTGTGTTAGTGAGGGTGTGTTTAATATTGTGAAAAGCATCAGCCATTTGATCTGAATGATGTTACAGGTGTGCTGGTTACTATGGGAACTGCAGAGGGTTTCGGATGCATTTTTAAACGAACTTCCTGTCAGCTAACACACCCCCATATTCATTAATAACAGGAAGTGATTGTCTCGGTGTTTAGTTTCGCTCACACATCGCTGTACATCCCATTTTTATAAACAGTGTGATGTTGGTGCCTTAATTACAGTTGAAACCCCAGCGCTGATGGAATCAGGATTCTGATTGGTTAGAATTTGTTGATTAATTTTCTTTAACAGCAGGTCTATACAGGCGAAATACACTCGATTTAATACGTTATCATTTCTATAGAAACAACTTCCAAAGCAGCTTGCATTACAGACGCTCAGTCTGAGAACAAACAGAAATAACGACGTCTTTTAATAACAAAGAAAAAGAAAGAAAGACTGCAAGATAAAGAGAAAAAAGTGCAAAACAGAAAAAGAGCACACAAGACAGAAAGAGTGCAAGACAGAAAGAAAGAAAGAAAGAAAGAAAGAAAGAAAGAAAGAAAGAAAGAAAGAAAGAAAGAAAGAAAAATAAAGAAGTGCAAGACAAAGAAAGAAAGAAAGAAAGAAAGAAAGAAAGAAAGAAAGAAAGAAAGAAAGAAAGAAAGAAAGAAAGAAAGAAAGAGACTGCAAGATAAAGAAAGAGAAAAAAGTGCAAAACAGAAAAAGAGCACACAAGACAGAAAGAGTGCAAGACAAAAAAAGAAAGAAAGAAAGAAAGAAAGAAAGAAAGAAAGAAAGAAAGAAAGAAAGAAAGAAAGAGCAAGACAAAGAAAAAGAAAGAAAGAAGTGCAAGACAAAGAAAGAAAGAAAGAAAGAAAGAAAGAAAGAAAGAAAGAAAGAAAGAAAGAAAGAAAGAAAGAAAGAAAGAAAGAAGTGCAAGACAAAGAAAGAAAGAAAGAAAGAAAGAAAGAAAGAAAGAAAGAAAGAAAGAAAGAAAGAAAGAAAGAAAGAAAGAAAGAAAGAAAGAAAGAAACTGCAAGATAAAGAAAGAGAAAAAAGTGCAAAACAGAAAAAGAGCACACAAGACAGAAAGAGTGCAAGACAAAAAAAGGAAGAAAGAAAGAAAGAAAGAAAGAAAGAAAGAAAGAAAGAAAGAAAGAAAGAAAGAAAGAACAAGACAAAGAAAAAGAAAGAAAGAAGTGCAAGACAAAGAAAGAAAGAAAGAAAGAAAGAAAGAAAGAAAGAAAGAAAGAAAGAAAGAAAGAGCAAGACAAAGAAAAAGAAAGAAAGAAAGAAAGAAAGAAAGAAAGAGCAAGACAAAGAAAAAGAAAGAAAGAAAGAAAGAAAGAAAGAAAGAAAGACAAAGAAAGAAAGAAAGAAAGAAAGAAAGAAAGAAAGAAAGAAAGAAAGAAAGAAAGAAAGAAAGAAAGAAAGAAAGAAAGAAAGAAAAATAAAGAAGTGCAAGACAAAGAAAGAAAGAAAGAAAGAAAGAAAGAAAGAAAGAAAGAAAGAAAGAAAGAAAGAAAGAAAGAAAGAAAGAGACTGCAAGATAAAGAAAGAGAAAAAAGTGCAAAACAGAAAAAGAGCACGCAAAACAGAAAAAGAGCACACAAGACAGAAAGAGTGCAAGACAAAAAAAGGAAGAAAGAAAGAAAGAAAGAAAGAAAGAAAGAGCAAGACAAAGAAAAAGAAAGAAAGAAGTGCAAGACAAAGAAAGAAAGAAAGAAAGAAAGAAAGAAAGAAAGAAAGAAAGAAAGAAAGAAAGAAAGAAGTGCAAGGCAAAGAAAGAAAGAAAGAAAGAAAGAAAGAAAGAAAGAAAGAAAGAAAGAAAGAAAGAAGTGCAAGACAAAGAAAGAAAGAAAGAAAGAAAGAAAGAAAGAAAGAAAGAAAGTGCAAGACAAAGAAAGAAAGAAAGAAAGAAAGAGACTGCAAGATAAAGAAAGAGAAAAAAGTGCAAAACAGAAAAAGAGCACACAAGACAGAAAGAGTGCAAGACAAAGAAAGAAAGAAAGAAAGAAAGTGCAAGACAAAGAAAAAGAAAGAAAGAAAGAAAGAAAGAAAGAAAGAAAGAAAAAGAAGTGCAAGACAAAGAAAGAAAGAAAGAAAGAGCGAAAGAGCGAAAGAAAGAAAGAAAGAAAGAGACTGCAAGATAAAGAAAGAGAAAAAAGTGCAAAACAGAAAAAGAGCACACAAGACAGAAAGAGTGCAAGACAAAAAAAGGAAGAAAGAAAGAAAGAAAGAAAGAAAGAAAGAAAGAAAGAAAGAAAGAAAGAAGTGCAAGACAAAGAAAGAAAGAAAGAAAGAAAGAAAGACTGCAAGATAAAGAAAGAGAAAAAAGTGCAAAACAGAAAAAGAGCACACAAGACAGAAAGAGTGCAAGACAAAGAAAGAAAGAAAGAAAGAAAGAAAGAAAGAAAGAAAGAAAGAAAGAAAGAGCAAGACAAAGAAAGAAGACTGCAAGATAAAGAAAGAGAAAAAAGTGCAAAACAGAAAAAGAGCACACAAGACAGAAAGAGTGCAAGACAAAGAAAAAGAAAGAAAGAGAGCAAGACAAAGAAAAAGAAAGAAAGAAAGAAAGAAAGAAAGAAAGAAAGAAAGAAAGAAAGAAGTGCAAGACAAAGAAAGAAAGAAAGAAAAAGAAAGAAAGAAAGAAAGAAAGAAAGAAAGAAAGAAAGAAAGAAAGAAAGAAAGACTGCAAGATAAAGAAAGAGAAAAAAGTGCAAAACAGAAAAAGAGCACACAAGACAGAAAGAGTGCAAGACAAAGAAAAAGAAAGAAAGAAAGAAAGTGCAAGACAAAGAAAGAAAGAAAGAAAAAGAAAGAAAGAAGTGCAAAACAGAAAAAGAGCACACAAGAAAGAAAGAAAGAAAGAAAGAAAGAAAGAAAGAAAGAAAGAAAGAAAGAGAAAGAAAATAGCACTATTTTAAAAGAAGCCAAAAATATAAAAATTTGAAGATGGAAACGTGGCGATTATTTCAATTTTGTTCAGGTTTTACAGCGCTGATATGGTGACGTTTTCTCGAAGATGATGTTATTTAACTTTGTTAGAAAGCTCTCTGGTGTCACGGCTTTCCAACAGCCACAGGGACGTGTTCAGGCTCCTCTAGAACACGACAAGCTGCAATTTTTTTTTGTCTTACTGACTTTAAGAGCGAGACTGGCGTGGAAACGGCTGTGTGCAGCCACTATCACGTATAAACCCAAACTAACATTAAATGCGAGTATAAACGGATAAAAAGTCTGACGTGTCGTTCTTTACTTCATGAAAAGTTGTAATTGTTGGTGGATTGCTGTGGCATAACAGGAATCAAACACATCCTGACGTGCAGTTATGGGAAAATAATCAACTTCTTGGTGGTAACAGTAAGCCCACTTTGGTTGTTGATTATTTTTCTATAAGCGCGTGCCTGCTCGTGTTTCATTCCTGACTCAGCGTGTGTTTGTTTATGACGTGGCTGGATATGAGAGCGAATACTTCTGCTCCATCATATCACATTAGATCATGGAGGATCCTCAAGGCATTCAGTGTCGCCTTGAGTACAGTGCAAAGTTCCACCAGTCAGTTTATATTTGGTGCTGAAAGCGCGCGCGCGCACACACACACACACACACACCTCCTATAGTGTTATATATAAAACCAAACAAACATCGGGGGAGGGGGAACGGACAAACAAACAAACAAACAAACAAACAAACAAAGACGTGAGACTTGAGCAGTATCAGGTGCCCGTCTCCATCCCCAATACAATTATTAACAACTAGCCATTTTTTTCTGTTGATTCAATAAACACGTGTTTACTGTATTTTCCGGACTATAAGCCACTCCAGAAATTAAACCGTACCATCAAGAAAACTGATTCCATGTTTGCTGTCAAGGTCTCACAGATTTGATGTTTCTCTGAGCTAGAATTTGCTGAATTTGAAGTTTTTGAAATTCCATATAACTTACTCAAAAAAACAAAAAAAATCAGAAATGATTGAGATGTCCTACTACACTTCTATCTTATTGGTCTCGCAAACTAGACCTCTATCTGCTATATCCGTCACAGTCCGGTCCAGTCCATCCATGCCTTAGATTGTGGGACTTCCATGCCAGCTCCAAGACAGGAATTCAGTCGTGCCTTGCTGAAGGCCATTTCCTGAAGCGGCACTCCCACACCTGCGACCACTCCTCTGCCATCAGCCAGGGCTTTTTAAGAACTGTTTGGAGCTGCTCCATTTGCCAGACTGTCTCTTGTAGACTTTGCTCGCCTCGCTACAGCTCATTGGTACTGGGTCTTCTTGATTCCCCCTGCCTGAATTTCTCCTTAGTTTTTTGTCCCTGTTCTTTTGAATTGTGTCGTTTGCTCCCTCTGCCTGGATTTCCCGTGTCCCTGTGTTCATCAGTTTTTGTGAAGGTTTTTCTGTCCTGTTTTTTGTCCCTGTTCGTGTCTACCTGCTCCTCTGTGTTTTTGACCTCCTGACCTGTTTTCTGACTCCCGATTTTTGCCTGAGCCCTACTGTACCTTTGCCTTTCTACCATCTACTTCATTAAAGGAGTTTTCTCTTTACACTGCCTGTTTTCTGAGTCTGCTCTTGGGTCCTCCCTTCACCTCAGCTCGCCGCTCCTGACAATATCTCATAAGTGTAGCTGAGACCCGCCTACAGGTCACAGAAAGACTGTGTTTGACGGACATGGCTGATGATCAATCGCACATCTTTTCACTCACCATTACCTGCTTCGTACAACCTCAGATCTGTCTAGGAACCTTCAAGAACCAGAATTCGGTTTGATGAGGAGATCAAAAGTTAGTTTTTCTGTTGGCCTCAAGGGAAGGAAGTGAGGAGAACCAAATCAGATTCCGAAGCTTGTGGACAGAAAAGTGTTTTAAATAAATAAATAAATAAATAAATAAAAACCAAACACCCCACACTATACTTTCATGGCCACAAGCTTCAGAATCCGACTGGTTCTCCTTCCTTCCTCCCTCCCTGGGATGCAAAGCATGCTGTAAGTTTATTTTAAGAAAAGAAAGGAAAGAAAAAAAAGTATATAGTTATAGCATGCTTTATATCCCAGGAAGGAAAGAAATTGGGAGAACTAATTGGATTCTGAAGCTTGTGGCCAGAAAAGTGTTTAAAAATAAATAAATAAAAAGTTACAGCATGCTTTGTATCCCAGGGAGGGAGGGAGGAGAACCAATCGGATTCTGAAGCTTGTGGCCAGAAAAGTAGTTTTTAAAAAAATAAAAAATTTCTGGCCACAAGCTTCAGAATCCGATTGGTTCTCCTTCCTCCTTCCCTGGGATACAAAGCATGCTGTAAGTTTATTAAAAGAAAAGAAAGGAAAGAAAAAAAAAAGTTATAGCATACTTTATATCCCAGGAAGGAAGGAAATAGGGAGAACCAATCGGATTCTGAAGCTTGTGGCCAGAAAAAAAAAAAAAAAAAAAGTTATAGCATGTTTTGTATCCCAGGAAGGAAGTGGAGAGAACCAACCAGACCCTCCAGGATTTCACGATGTTGCGATTTGCAACTTCAACGCAAATTCAACCAATCCCCGTGAATTCAGGGTGGTGTTGCAATTATATCCAATCACCGCAACTTTCCCGCAAATTTGACCAATCGTTGGCGTCGTCTTGAGGTGACGTCGACAAACTACCTTCCGCCTTACTTTCAGTGTTGCCAGATTGGGCAGTTCAAGTGCATTTTGGCGGGTTTTGAACATATTTTGGGCTGGAAAACGTCAGCAGTATCTGGCAACACTGCTTACTTCCGTGTATACGTTCAAGAGAAGCAGCATGTGCGAGTCAGTGTTTCTGTAGGCTTAAATTCTGTTACTGAAAGTGTGTTATGTTTACAGTGAAGGACTGTGTGCACTTTACATTATTTTTTACTTAATACAAGAAATTAATGGATGCCAACATTTTTGCCAAAATGGTATTTTATTTTCCAGCTTCAGCATCATACTGTGAGATTCTGTTCAAATTGTTTTTTTTTCTTCTCTGAAGCCTGAGCCATTTATTTTATTAGTTTATAATTATTGTTTAATTTAGTCTTCAGGAGAGACTGCCTGCACACAGTACTAGTATTAATAGTTTTTTTTCTTACATGAAATCTGAGGCATTTATATTATATTTTAAGGTAACTTCATGTTGTGCTGTGAGGTTCTATGCACTTTAACTTTTGAACCAACAGGAGCATTTGGATAAGTAAAGCCTATTTTTCTGCATTTTTGTAGTCCTGGTAATCTTTTATATTGGTAAAGTTGTTTATAGGACCGTTACTCAGTGTCTTTGTTTTTTTTAAATCAATAGTTTTTCAGTAATAACTTAATATTTAACATATCACTCAATTTTAATCACAAAAAGAGAAAATCGCAACAATTTCTCACAACTTTCACTTCCTCCCGCAATGTAATCACAACAAAAACCTAAAAAACACCGCAACTTTCATCGCAATTTTTTTGGAAACCCCCGCAACATCAGACATTTTAGCCCGCAACAATCACAAAAAAGGCCCGCGAAATCCTGGGGGGACTGCCCAATCGGATTCTGAAGCTTGTGGCCAGAAAAGTGCTTTAAAAATAAAAATAAAAAGTTAGGAGCATGCTTTGTATTCTGTGGACGGAGCTTCTGAAGGTCTGACTGTGGGCTTATAAACCTTAAGATTAGAGTCAGATTTCCTGAAGAGCATTATTCTGTTATTTCAGTGTTTAATTAGGATCACGCAACGCGCAATACTATTGTTATTCTTTAGTTTTGTTAAAAAATTGCCACACGTTTGTTGAAACACGTGGTTTTAGATGCACCAGCGCTTTCACTTTAAGCGGGTATTTAGATGCCCCAGCGCTTTCACTTTAAGCGGGTATTTAGATGCCCCAGCGCTTTCACTTTAAGCGGGTATTTAGATGCCCCAGCGCTTTCACTTTAAGCGGGTATTTAGATGCACCAGCGCTTTCACTTTAAGCGGGTATTTAGATGCACCAGGGCTTTCACTTCACGTATCAGATTTAATGTTTATGCTTACACATAATAAAAATGACAATATTCACACAAATGTGGCTTCAGTGTGACATAGTCCAGAAAATACAGTAATTTACATATAATGTACATCTTCAGAACAAAGTTGTTCGAAATTACTACTTTTTTTTTTTTTTTAAATCAGGTAAAAAATATTTTAACAGAACTAACTGCTGAGCATGTTAGCTCTCTAGCTGTGGTGTTCTAAACAAGCTTGGGGACTTTGCATGCATCTTCACCAGGTGAAGACAGATGAAGGGAGTCAGTGATTGGTCAATTCTAGTGGGAGGAGCATGAGACCGGGCGAATCAGTGTGAGCGAAGAAAACTGGCTATCAGACAGCGAAGCGGAGGCAGGCGCACTGCGGAGAGCTCTCAGAACATCCAATAATATTCACCGCTGAATATTAGGAGGACCAAAAAAAAAAAAAATGGCTCATGGGTGCGTCCTGATTGGGCAGCGACGTCCTGCTTGGTTTTTTTTTTACAAGAAATAGCAAGGTCAGTTCAGGCACAGGATGAAAAAAATATATAGTGCCATGGTGGTGTACTTTTTAACCCTTTCAGCAAGTGAATGAGTGAGAGGATGCTCATGGAGTCTCTCTCTCTCTCACTCACTCACACACAGACAGAGAGAGAGAGAGGCCCCTAGTGCCTGGGGGAGGCGGTGCGCCTGCATCCAGCTGTCTGAGGTTCTTACTGGTGCCTCTAGAGGCTGCTGGAGGTACAGCAGCTCAGGAGTGTAGAGCTCCGGACCGGACGCGCTGTCAGGGATACACACGATAACACACTGGCCCTCGCACTCCTCCTCCAGCTGCGGGGGTAGCCGGAGGAAGGCGAGCGGTCGGGCCACAACACACAAACACGAAATCATAAGCATATAAAATACACAACACTGTAATACACACAATAACATAAAGCACAGAGACACACCAAGCTACAATAAGACAAAAATATAATTTAATTCACCACAAAAATACAACAAATAACAGTTATTCGTCTACCTGAATTCATCCACCAAGTTGAATTTCCCTTTAAAATTAAGCCTTCTATGCTACACATGATGTGTGTGTGTGTGTGTGTGTGTCTGACCTGCTTGTCTGTACGGTCTGCAATGCTGTACACCAGAGGTGGGATGGAGCCTTCTGCAGTTTTCCCTACATCACTACGGAAGTGCTCACTGGCTGGAAGACAGCTAAAACACACACACACACACAAAATCCATGAATGAATCCTAAGAAGCTGAAGTTTTATTTCTTTCTAACAGACAGACAGACAGACAGACAGAAAATCTGTGTGTGTGTGATCCGTTTGTCAGTATGACGAGACCAATCCCACAAACATTCATGACCAACCCAACCTGCTCTCACAGTTATTCCACTTCTTAGTATCTTCTTATGACATTTTCTAAAATACAACCCCAATTCCAAAAAAAGTTGGGACAAAGTACAAATTGTAAATAAAAACAGAATGCGATGATGTGGAAGTTTCAAAATTCCATATTTTATTCAGAATAGAACATAGATGACATATCAAATGTTTAAACTGAGAAAATGTATCATTTAAAGAGAAAAATTAGGGGATTTTAAATTTCATGACAACAACACATCTCAAAAAAGTTGGGACAAGGCCATGTTTCCCACTGTGAGACATCCCCTTTTCTCTTTACAACAGTCTGTAAACGTCTGGGGACTGAGGAGACAAGTTGCTCAAGTTTAGGGATAGGAATGTTAACCCATTCTTGTCTAATGTAGGATTCTAGTTGCTCAACCGTCTTAGGTCTTTTTTGTCGTATCTTCCGTTTTATGATGCGCCAAATGTTTTCTATGGGTGAAAGATCTGGACTGCAGGCTGGCCAGTTCAGTACCCGGACCCTTCTTCTACGCAGCCATGATGCTGTAATTGATGCAGTATGTGGTTTGGCATTGTCATGTTGGAAAATGCAAGGTCTTCCCTGAAAGAGACGTCGTCTGGATGGGAGCATATGTTGCTCTAGAACCTGGATATACCTTTCAGCATTGATGGTGTCTTTCCAGATGTGTAAGCTGCCCATGCCACACGCACTAATGCAACCCCATACCATCAGAGATGCAGGCTTCTGAACTGAGCGCTGATAACAACTCGGGTCGTCCTTCTCCTCTTTAGTCCGAATGACACGGCGTCCCTGATTTCCATAAAGAACTTCACATTTTGATTCGTCTGACCACAGAAGAGTTTTCCACTTTGCCACAGTCCATTTTAAATGAGCCTTGGCCCAGAGAAGACGTCTGAGCTTCTGGATCATGTTTAGATACGGCTTCTTCTTTGAACTATAGAGTTTTAGCTGGCAACGGCGGATGGCACGGTGAATTGTGTTCACAGATAATGTTCTCTGGAAATATTCCTGAGCCCATTTTATGATTTTCAATACAGAAGCATGCCTGTATGTGATGCAGTGCCGTCTAAGGGCCCGAAGATCACGGGCACCCAGTGTGGTTTTCCGGCCTTGACCCTTACGCACAGAGATTCTTCCAGATTCTCTGAATCTTTTGATGATATTATGCACTGTAGATGATGATATGTTCAAACTCTTTGCAATTTTACACTGTCGAACTCCTTTCTGATATTGCTCCACTATTTGTCGGCGCAGAATTAGGGGGATTGGTGATCCTCTTCCCATCTTTACTTCTGAGAGCCGCTGCCACTCCAAGATGCTCTTTTTATACCCAGTCATGTTAATGACCTATTGCCAATTGACCTAATGAGTTGCAATTTGGTCCTCCAGCTGTTCCTTTTTGTACTTTTAACTTTTCCAGCCTCTTATTGCCGCTGTCCCAACTTTTTTGAGATGTGTTGCTGTCATGAAATTTCAAATGAGCCAATATTTGGCATGAAATTTCAAAATGTCTCACTTTCGACATTTGATATGTTGTCTATGTTCTATTGTGAATACAATATCAGTTTTTGAGATTTGTAAATTATTGCATTCCGTATTTATTTACAATTTGTACTTTGTCCCAACTTTTTTGGAATCGGGGTTGTACTCCATTAGTTCAAATTATAAACGTGTTAAACGTTGCCTTTTTCGTCCTGCGAGCTTTATACCTGACCGCCTGCTCTAACCTCTCCGTCTTGTGACTCTTCCTTTAGATCCCGCAGGACCCCAGTGGTTCTGCAGCACACCTCTGGTTCGGTTACCTGGCTGGAAGTTTGTAGATGTAACTGCAGCCGTCTTCGGTCCAGATTATAACTTTATCGACAGCGATGAACTCTCCTCCTGTCCACGCCTGCTCGTTATCACTGGGCACGGAGCACAGGAGCGAGAAATCTCCTGCGTCGAACACCTACAACACATACACACACATCATCAAAACACGAGCACATAACCTATAGCCTGGAGACGTGTGTTCTCGTTTGGGTCGCACACACTATGACCGACCCTCCAGTATTTGGAGCAGACGACGAGCAGAGACAGCTGTGTGAAGGCGCAGAATGAAATACTCTGACAGCTCTGGCAGTAGATCGGCTTCGACTCCTCCTCAAACACAGGGTCCAGATCCTGAAAGGGAAAACAAAAAACACAACTGAGATACATGGGAAATTTAAAGGTGTTGGGTCTCTACGTGTACATGCTGGATCATGAGACAGCAAGTGTGTGTTGGGTCAGAGTGTGTATACCTGCATTCGGCTCACTTCTGCTGTGATGATCCACACTTTCAGAATTCCGGTCACAGACACTGCTACCACCGTGTCTTCTGCAGCACACACACACACTTTTTGAACAACTGGATAACCCAAACTACAATCAGAAGCGTGTTAAAGCACTGTGTGTGTGTGTGTGTGTGTGTGTGTGTGTGTGTGTGTACCCTGGGTGCGATGCGAGCGGATGATGCTCATGGAGCTGATCCAGTCAGGAGATATTTTGGACACCAGAGAGTAAAGGACTTCCAGACTGGTGGCATCCACGACGAGGATCTCTGGGTAGTGACCATGACACAGGAGACGTCCCTCACGCTGGGTGCCGATGGTGAACTGATAAAACTGTGCAAAGGAGAGCAGAGATAGAGGAAAAAAGATGGAGAAAATGAAAGGGGGATAACTTAAATAATTTATAAAACATGTTGATAAGTGTCTCGGAGTGTAGCATAGCATTGTCCTGAGCCCTCTGCTGTTCACGCTGATGACACACGACTGTGTCCCCAGGGCTACCAGCAACCACATTGTGAGGTTTGCGGACAACACAACAGTGGTGGACCTCATCAGGGACGATAACGACCTGGCCTATAGAGAGGAGGTGGAGCAGCTGGTGGGCTGGTGCAGGGAAAACAACCTGATCCTGAACGTGGACAAAACTAAAGAAATCATTGTTGACTTCAGGAAAAACCAACCCAGCCACGCTCCACTTCTCATCAACAACACGGCCGTGGAGGTGGTCAATAGCACCAAGTTCCTGGGGGTGCACATCACAGACAACTTCACCTGGTCTGTGAACACCGCATCACTGGTCAAGAAGGCACAGCAACATCTGCACTTCCTGCGTAGGATGAGGAGAGCCCATCTGCCCCCGCCCATCCTCACTACATAGAGAGCGTTCTAACCAGCTGCATCTCTGCGTGGTGTGGAGGCCGCAGTGCCTCTGACTGGAAGACTGTGAGGAGAGTGCTGAGGACCGCGGAGAAAATCATTGGGACTTCTCTTCCCTCCATTCAGGACAATGCACCAAGGTGCTGCATGTCTCGAGCCAGAAACATCATCAGTGACCCGTCACACCCTCGCTATGGACTGTTCTCCCGTCTGGCCTCTGGAAAGAGGTTCCTCAGCATTCGGTGCAGGACCACCAGGTTCTGTAACAGCTTTTTCCCCAGGCCACCAGACTGCTGAACTCCAAACCCAAACTCTAAACTTCTATTCATAACTTGAACATTCCTAATTCCACAGGTCACGTTATACTATTGCACTTTATAATATTTTTGCTGCTGCATAATTTAATTTAATACACTTCATATTTAATTCTGCGCTGAGCCAAATTGCAATGAAATTTCGTTCTGTGTACACTTGTTGCATACTGAATGACAATAAAGGTTGTCTAAGTCTTAGAATTAGACCTGTGTGTCATTAGAGGGAGAATTAGAGGGAGATCAGAAGCAGTATGCTGTAATACTGTGACCTCTGAGGTAGTGTGGGGTAGAAACACAACCTCCGAGGTAGTGTAGGGTAGAAATTGAACCTCCGAGGTAGTTCAGTGTTGTATAGTGAGCACAGAGGTGGTGTCATGATCTCACATACCGTAGAACAGTGAGTCAGATGCACTGTAATATAGAGCAGTAGTGTGGGGTAGTATAGTGAACTCAGTGGTCGTGTGGGGTAGTATAGTGAGCTCAGTGGTAGTATAGTGAATTCAGTGGTAGTGTGGTGGTAGTATAGTGAACTCAGTGATGGCAGTATAGTGAACTCAGTGGTGGTAGTATAGTGAACTCAGTGGTAGTGTGCTGTAGAATAGTGAACTCAGTGGTCATGTGGGGTAGTATAGTGAACTCAGTGGTAGTATAGTGAACTCAGTGGTAGTGTGGTAGTAGTATAGTGAACTCAGTGGTAGTGTGCTGTAGTATAGTGAACTCAGTGGTGGCAGAATAGTGAACTCAGTGGTCGTGTGGTGGTAGTATAGTGAACTCAGTGGTCGTGTGGTGGTAGTATAGTGAACTCAGTGGTAGTGTGGTGGTAGTATAGTGAACTCAGTGGTAGTATAGTGAACTCAGTGGTAGTATAGTGAACTCAGTGGTAGTGTGCTGTAGTATAGTGAACTCAGTGGTGGCAGAATAGTGAACTCAGTGGTCGTGTGGTGGTAGTATAGTGAACTCAGTGGTAGTGTGGTGGTAGTATAGTGAACTCAGTGGTGGTAGTATAGTGAACTCAGTGGTAGCGTAGTGAACTCAGTGGTAGTATAGTGAACTCAGTGGTGGTGTGGTGGCAGTATAGTGAACTCAGTGATGGCAGTATAGTGAACTCAGTGGTAGTGCAGTGAACTCAGTGGTAGTATAGTGAACTCAGTGGTGGTGTGGTGGCAGTATAGTGAACTCAGTGGTAGTATAGTGAACTCAGTGGTAGTGTGCTGTAGTATAGTGAACTCAGTGGTGGCAGAATAGTGAACTCAGTGGTCGTGTGGTGGTAGTATAGTGAACTCAGTGGTAGCATAGTGAACTCAGTGGTGGTGTGGTGGTAGTATAGTGAACTGAGTGGTAGTATAGTGAACTCAGTGGTAGTGTGGTGGCAGTATAGTGAACTCAGTGATGGTAGTATAGTGAACTCAGTGGTGGTGTGGTGGCAGTATAGTGAACTCAGTGGTAGTGTAGTGAACTCAGTGGTAGTGTAGTGAACTCAGTGGTAGTATAGTGAACTCAGTGGTAGTACAGTGAATTCAGTAGTGGTGTGGTGGTAGTATAGTGAACTCAGTGGTGGTAGTGTAGCAAACTCAGTGATGGTAGTATAGTGAACTCAGTGGTAGTGTGCTGTGGTATAGTGAACTCAGTGGCAGTATAGTGAACTCCGTGGTGGTAGAATAGTGAACTCCGTGGTAGTGTGCTGTAGTATAGTGAACTCAGTGGCAGTATAGTGAACTCCGTGGTGGTAGAATAGTGAACTCCTTGGTGGTAGAATAGTGAACTCCGTGGTGGTAGAATAGTGAACTCCGTGGTGGTAGAATAGTGAACTCCGTGGTGGTAGAATAGTGAACTCCGTGGTAGTAGTATAGTGAACTCCCTGGTAGTAGTATAGTGAACTCTGTGGTGGTGTAGTGGTAGTATAGTGAACTCAGTGGTGGTAGTATAGTGAACTCAGTGGTGGTGTAGTGGTAGTATAGTGAACTCAGTGGTAGTGTAGTGGTAGTATAGTGAACTCAGTGGTAGTATAGTGAGGAGGGGCATGTAGTTGATGCGTTACCTGTATGCCTGTGTGAGCACAGGCCAGCTTGGTGAACTCAATGCAGCGACCATCACTCGCATCCCACAGACACATCTCTCTACAAACACAAACACATCCTGAAGTGTTACACACTCTACACTCGGTGTGACTCTGATGAGTCATGAGTCATACGATCTGCATGATGTGTACAGAGGTGTAGTGTTCAACCCACAGTGTTTCATGTAACAGCAAAGCAAGTTCTTCTTTACACACAACACACACACTTTATATCATACTGCTTTGTGTCGAACAGCCTCCATGTTTGAGTGTACAGTGCACCCACCCACCCGCTCTCTGAGGCGCTGACCATGTACTGCTTTTCACTGCTGGCACTGGCCTTGGACAGACAGGTGACGGAGGTGCTGTGACCAAACAGCAGAGCGCGCGGGTTAATCTGCACAACCAAAACATCATCATGAGCTGCAAAACGAACATCTACACGGGAAAAAGGATGATTTTATATACAAAACACAAAGAAGGGCGGAAACTGGTGCAACCTCTCACCTCAAGGTCAGGGGTCAAGTCCCAGATGCAGATCTGACCATCATGGCAGCCGCTGATGATGGTGGCCAGGTCATCCATCACCAGCAGGCTGGAGATGCAGTGGGTGGGAGCATGGCGGCCCCACAGCACTATGGGTAATACCAGACTGTTTCCTGACATGTTCTCTAGCAAACTGTTGAGAGAGAGAGAAAAACAGCATAAAGTCACGTAGCGTTAAATTGTAAAAGCTTGTAGCTGCAGTTTGCAAGAAAACACTGGAGCCTCCTTCCTAAAGGTCCAATAAACATCTCCTTTAAGAAAAGGTCACCTTGAATAATTTAAAATACTGTACTACTATAACAGAAACGATAACTAATATGTACATTAGAACAAGTGACTTTATATAACAGACTATAAAACTACCTCCTGACCAATCAGAACCAAGAAAAACTGATCATTCTTTTTGCTCTGCTTCATGGTTTCCGCAAGACGGGGTCGATCTGATGGTCCACAGTACTCAGCACAGAACATCCGTCTCTATTTAAAAGCAGTCCGTATTAAAGAGGAATAAAAAGAGGCAGAGAGAGAAATGATTGACGAGGCAATCGTTAGTTTCCCTGCTGGCATCCAGCCACATGTCCATCCACTAAAAGCCACTGAATTTCATTAGGCTGAAGAGCAAAAATAGATCAGCCAAATCGTTCGCACAGTCGCAAACTGGTGCAGTGAAATCACCCAGGCGTGAACAGTGGCGTGGATGTCAATTCTCCCAGCAACCCCTGCTGCCTCGCCAATATTAACTCTTTATCATCATCGCATCTTGACAGATCCAGTGATGCATTCAGTAAGAGCACTCCAAAATACAGGTCTTAACCTCTTCAGCATAAGACGCACAAACACGCCAAATTCGCAGAATTATCCAAATCAGCCAATCACGTGGTCGCAGCACGACACAAAATCATTCACGTACGTACAGGTCAGTAGCTTGAGTTCATCTTCACATCAAACATAAGGACGAGGAAACGAAAGCGATCACTGCGAGTAATTCAGAAACTGCTGATCTGCTCACAAACCGTAGCACAGAATGGCGCATAAAACAAAAAATCATTCAATGAGCAGCAGTTCTGTAGGTCAACATCTAGTTGATCAGAATCAGCAGGCTGGCTTGAGCTGACAGGAAGCCTACGGTAACTCGAATAAGCACTCTTTACAGCCGTGCCGAGCAGAAAAGCATCTCAACACAGCAAACCTGGAGGCAGATGTGCTACAAAAGCAGAACCCATTTCTGAACAGGAATCCGAGGGCGATTCAGGTGAACGACGAGTGTAGTTCAGTATGAGGGGGCGGGGCTAAAACAAATCCCATTCTTCATTTCTTTCCTTTGGATTTCATTTCTAAAACCACACAATTACTCAGTCAGTCAATCAACAAGAACAAAGTCTCAGATTATGTTGTGTCAAATTCAAATCCTAAATAAATTGAGACAGCAGAAAAAGAAAACAAGGTGAAGTTTGCACTGCTTTAAAAAAAAACAACCCAATATTGAATAAATTATTCAATTCCCTTTATAATGATTTCTTTCCTGACGTTTCTCCTTGCTGAGATTTAACTCTGTTTGATTCGAATGGTATTCCTGTAAGAGTGCCATCTTGAAGGCGTCTGCAAAGAGGAAGCCATTTTGTTTTATTCAAACCTCCAACGCACATCATTCTATTAACTCTAGATCCTCAGTACACAAGATACGATATAACCAAACAGTAAATGTACAACATAATTCAGTACAACATTCAGGAAAACAGATACTGACTCTAAAGTGCTTACATGTCGGCTACGACACATTTGGGTCATTTATTAATTAGAAAATTGATCCATAGCTACACAAAAAAAAAAAAACCACACACAAGTGACAAAAGAAATTCATTGTTTCTGAGCATTTTTATTACATCAAGCAACAAGAGTCATTTAAGCAATAATGTTTTGGTGTGTAACAGGTTTAATCTAGCCAAGATGAATAGTTAAATATTTATTCTGAATTTATATTGTGTTCCTTTTTATGCTAATATTGAGGTTGCAGTGAAGTCACATCACTTTTACACAGAGAACAACTTCATGCAGAAATAAATTATTATACTGCCACCACATTTTCCCTGACTAATCTGAAGAGATGAATATTTTTGTTTCCATTTCATACTGAAGCCGATTCCCTGAGAGAAATACACAAAAAAGGAAAATCACTACCTTACAAGCTTCTGCCGTTTCATGGAAAACTTCTCATGGAGTTTCCGAAACAAGGTTTTAATCCTCACTAACGGAGCGAGCTTCACCCGGACTTTAGAATTCTCCATTCCGACTATTTGTTTTCTCCTGAACTGAAAACGTGAATCCGTCACGGGAAAAGACCAACAGGATACTGAACGGACGAGCAGGAACAGATCTATCTGTAGCTTTCTAACTAATCAATCATCATGATCACACACACACACACACACACACACACACACACACACACACACACACACACACACAGCTGTATGTGAGCAGGACATTTGGTTGTGGAGATTGAATCAAAGGCAGATTGCTGAACTGATTGGGATGGAGCTCTGGAACACGCCCCTCCTGATGACCCTCATGTGACCTTGAGGAACAGTCAGGAGTTTAAACCTGGATTCAAAGCTCAGAAAAGTAACGAGACAACGCGTGTTTGACCAGAACACATGACTCCAACTGATTTTATAGGATGGACGAGAAGATAACACTCAGTTTTCTAAAGAAAAGGAGCAAAGAAAGATGACAGTCGGGGGGGGGGGGTGTCAAGGGGAGAGAGAGAGAGAGAGAGAAAGAAAGGTCAAGGGGAGAAATAAATAAAAGATAAAGTCAAAGAAAGAAAGAATGAATTCAAGGAGAGATTACTATAAGGGGAGGGTTGTCAGGAGGGGTGTTATCAAGAGGGGGGAGGGTTATCAGAAGGGGCGTTATCAAGAGGGGGGAGGGTTATCAGAAGGGGCGTTATTAGGAGGGGGAGGGTTATCAGAAGGGGCGTTATTAGGAGGGGGAGGGTTATCAGAAGGGGCGTTATTAGGAGGGGGAGGGTTATCAGAAGGGGCGTTATTAGGAGGGGGAGGGTTATCAGAAGGGGCGTTATTAGGAGGGGGAGGGTTATTAGAAGGGGCGTTATTAGGAGGGGGAGGGTTATTAGAAGGGGCGTTATTAGGAGGGGGAGGGTTATTAGAAGGGGCGTTATTAGGAGGGGGAGGGTTATTAGAAGGGGCGTTATTAGGAGGGGGAGGGTTATTAGAAGGGGCGTTATTAGGAGGGGGAGGGTTATTAGAAGGGGCGTTATTAGGAGGGGGAGGGTTATTAGAAGGGGCGTTATTAGGAGGGGGAGGGTTATTAGAAGGGGCGTTATTAGGAGGGGGAGGGTTATTAGAAGGGGCGTTATTAGGAGGGGGAGGGTTATTAGAAGGGGCGTTATTAGGAGGGGGAGGGTTATTAGAAGGGGCGTTATTAGGAGGGGGAGGGTTATTAGAAGGGGCGTTATTAGGAGGGGGAGGGTTATTAGAAGGGGCGTTATTAGGAGGGGGAGGGTTATTAGAAGGGGCGTTATTAGGAGGGGGAGGGTTATTAGAAGGGGCGTTATTAGGAGGGGAGGAGTTATTAGAAGGGGCGTTATTAGGAGGGGGAGGGTTATTAGAAGGGGCGTTATTAGGAGGGGGAGGGTTATTATAAGGGGCGTTATTAGGAGGGGGAGGGTTATTAGAAGGGGCGTTATTAGGAGGGGGAGGGTTATTATAAGGGGCGTTATTAGGAGGGGGAGGGTTATTAGAAGGGGCGTTATTAGGAGGGGGAGGGTTATTAGAAGGGGCGTTATTAGGAGGGGGAGGGTTATTAGAAGGGGCGGGGTTATTAGAAGGGGCGTTATTAGGAAGGGGCGGGGTTATTAGAAGGGGCATTATTAGGAGGGGGAGGGTTATCAGGAGGGGAGGGTTATTAGAAGGGGCGTTATTAGGAGGGGAGAGGGTTATTAGAAGGGGCGTTATTAGGAGGGGGAGGGTTATTAGAAGGGGCGTTATTAGGAGGGGGAGGGTTATTAGAAGGGGCGTTATTAGGAGGGGGAGGGTTATTAGAAGGGGCGTTATTAGGAGGGGGAGGGTTATTAGAAGGGGCGTTATTAGGAGGGGGAGGGTTATTAGAAGGGGCGTTATTAGGAGGGGGAGGGTTATTAGAAGGGGCGTTATTAGGAGGGGGAGGGTTATTAGAAGGGGCGTTATTAGGAGGGGAGGGTTATTAGAAGGGGCGTTATTAGGAGGGGGAGGGTTATTAGAAGGGGCGTTATTAGGAGGGGGAGGGTTATTAGAAGGGGCGTTATTAGGAGGGGGAGGGTTATTAGAAGGGGCGTTATTAGGAGGGGGAGGGTTATTAGGAGGGGGAGGGTTATTAGAAGGGGCGTTATTAGGAGGGGGAGGGTTATTAGAAGGGGCGTTATTAGGAGGGGGAGGGTTATTAGAAGGGGCGTTATTAGGAGGGGGAGGGTTATTAGAAGGGGCGTTATTAGGAGGGGGAGGGTTATTAGAAGGGGCGTTATTAGGAGCGGGAGGGTTATTAGAAGGGGCGTTATTAGGAGCGGGAGGGGTTATTACAAGGGGCGTTATTAGGAGGGGGAGGGTTATTAGAAGGGGCATTATTAGGAGGGGGAGGGTTATTAGAAGGGGCGGGGTTATTAGAAGGGGCGTTATTAGGAGGGGGAGGGTTATTAGAAGGGGCGTTATTAGGAGGGGGAGGGTTATTAGAAGGGGCGTTATTAGGAGGGGGAGGGTTATTAGAAGGGGCGGGGTTATTAGGAGGGGGAGGGTTATTAGAAGGGGCGTTATTAGGAGGGGGAGGGTTATTAGAAGGGGCGGGGTTATTAGAAGGGGCGTTATTAGGAGGGGGAGGGTTATTAGAAGGGGCGTTATTAGGAGGGGGAGGGTTATTAGAAGGGGCGGGGTTATTAGGAGGGGGAGGGTTATTAGAAGGGGCGGGGTTATTAGGAGGGGGAGGGTTATTAGAAGGGGCGGGGTTATTAGGAGGGGGAGGGTTATTAGAAGGGGCGTTATTAGGAGGGGGAGGGTTATTAGAAGGGGCGGGGTTATTAGAAGGGGCGTTATTAGGAGGGGGAGGGTTATCAGGAGGGGAGGGTTATTAGAAGGGATGTTATTAGGAGGGGAGAGGGTTATTAGAAGGGGTGTTATTAGGAGGGGAGGGGTTATTAGAAGGGGCGTTATTAGGAGGGGAGGGGTTATTAGAAGGGGTGTTATTAGGAGGGGGAGGGTTATTAAAAGGGGCATTATTAGGAGGGGCAAGGTTATCAGGAGGGGAGGGTTATTAGAAGGGATGTTATTAGGAGGGGAGGGGTTATTAGAAGGGGCGTTATTAGGAGGGGGAGGGCTATTAGAAGGGGCGTTATTAGGAGGGGCGAGGATTATTAGAAGGGGCGTTATTAGGAGGGGAGGGGTTATTAGAAGGGGCGTTATTAGGAGGGGGAGGGCTATTAGAAGGGGCGTTATTAGGAGGGGCGAGGATTATTAGAAGGGGCGTTATTAGGAGGGGGAGGGTTATTAGAAGGGGCATTATTAGGAGGGGGAGGGTTATTAGAAGGGGCGTTATTAGGAGGGGCGAGGATTATTAGAAGGGGCGTTATTAGGAGGGGAGGGGTTATTAGAAGGGGCGTTATTAGGAGGGGCGAGGATTATTAGAAGGGGTGTTATTAGGAGGGGGAGGGTTATTAGAAGGGGCGTTATTAGGAGGGGCGAGGATTATTAGAAGGGGCTTTATTAGGAGGGGCGAGGATTATTAGAAGGGGCGTTATTAGGAGGGGCGAGGATTATTAGAAGGGGCGTTATTAGGAGGGGCAAGGATTATTAGAAGGGGCGTTATTAGGAGGGGCGAGGATTATTAGAAGGGGCGTTATTAGGAGGGGGAGGGGTTATTAGAAGGGGCATTATTAGGAGGGGGGAGGGGTTATTAGAAGGGGCATTATTAGGAGGGGCGAGGATTATTAGAAGGGGCATTATTAGGAGGGGCGAGGATTATTAGAAGGGGCATTATTAGGAGGGGCGAGGATTATTAGAAGGGGCATTATTAGGAGGGGCGAGGATTATTAGAAGGGGCATTATTAGGAGGGGGGAGGGGTTATTAGAAGGGGCATTATTAGGAGGGGGGAGGGGTTATTAGAAGGGGCATTATTAGGAGGGGCGAGGATTATTCAGGGCTGTGATTTGGGGCTGGTGAAATTATCTGAAAATTTTAGCCGGGGGTCTGGGGGTCACAGGCCCCCAGCTGGTCCAGGGCAGCACCCTGGTGGGGGGACAAGGGGGGAAGCCCCCTGAAGCTCCTGGGTTTTGGGGTTTTCTGACTTAAAAATTGTACTAAAATGGCAAGCAAACACACAAGAAAAAAACTTGTCATGATTAACAAATTCAAGCCAATTTAATGGTCAACATGCAACTCTGACACACACACTCTCTCTCACTCGCGCGCACTCTCTCTCACTCGCGCGCACTCTCTCTCTCACTCGCCCCCCCCAAAGAACCAGCGTGAGCAGGGCCCACTAGCCCCGCGCCTTGGGACGTAATTCGCGCCGAGGCGAGCCGCGGAGCTCCGCTTGGTTTTCGTTTCTATCCCGGGCTCCAGCCCGACTTTGCACGCTCGTAGCTCGGGCAGGGGAGGTCCCAGTATCCCCAAACTTGACAGCCAGAGACCTCTGCCCTCTCCCCAAAGAACGAAATCGCTGAACAAATGTCTCACAGTCTTATGTCCAACGTCTGTAGCAACCTCTTTCTCCAACCATTCCCAGCGGAACTTGTTTTTCAATATTCTGTCGATTTCTTTAACTCAATTTGCATCTTTATGCTCGATCACGGAGGCTGCCATCTTTCAACTCTGTTTGAAGCGAGCTTACGTACAGCTATCTAACAAGCGCGTTCATTGGTTGCTACAGAGCGATGGGCCAATCACGTACCTCGTTTCATCTCAATGACGTAATTGCGTCAATGAGATGAAACGAGGTACATGATTGGCCCATCGCTCTGTAACAACCAATGAATGCGCTCGCTTCAAACAAAGAGTTGAAAGATGGCAGCCTCCGTGATCGAGGCGTAAAGATGCAAATCCGAGGCTGCCATCTTTCAAACAAAGTCGGAACGAATAGGATACGAATGTGGATTTGAGGGAAAAATCGGAAACATTTTTTCTTCAAGTTTTGAGGTGAAAAAAGCGGAATTCTGCGAATTCGCGGAAAAATCACATCCCTGATTATTAGAAGGGGCATTATTAGGAGGGGCGAGGATTATTAGAAGGGGCGTTATTAGGAGGGGCGAGGATTAGTAGAAGGGGCGTTATTAGGAGGGGGGAGGGTTATTAGAAGGGGCGTTATTAGGAGGGGGAGGGTTATTAGAAGGGGCGTTATTAGGAGGGGGAGGGTTATTAGAAGGGGCATTATTAGGAGGGGCAAGGATTATTAGAAGGGGTGTTATTAGGAGGGGGAGGGTTATCAGGAGGGGCGAGGATTATTAGGATGGGTGGTGTTAGGAGGGGGAGGGTTATTAGATGGGGGAGGGTTATCAGGAGGGGCATTATTAGGAGGGGCATTATTAGGAGGGGCATTATTAGGAGGGGGGAGGGTTATTAGAAGGGGCGTTACCAGGAGGGGGGAGGGTTATTAGAAGGGGGGAGGGTTACCAGGAGGGGCGAGGGTTACCAGGAGGGGCGAGGGTTACCAGGAGGGCAGATTATTCAGCCTGCAGGTGGAATGAAGAGCCTCCAGAGCCACTGAAGTCTCTTCACTTTAAAAGCACTTGAGTGACCACAAAACCCACATGAACACTGTTTCTGACACCACTTTAACCTGAACTTCACACCGAGCTGCTCAACGAAGCAACGAAGCTCTTCTCCAAACCACTGGGGGAAAAGGATTCCTGCACAGAGACCTTCAGATCAGCAGCAAAGTCGACGGAAATACGGAACACTTTCTCTCACAAAATACAATCATTTAAAAGGAAATGAAACAAATAAGTAGGAATTAATTAACTAAAATGTGAAATAATTGCTTAAATGTCAATTAATTTGTTTTAAATTGAATTATGATCTGAAATTAAATAATTAAATACATGTCATTTATTTAATTTGCCTAAAAGTTTAAAGAGAATGAAGCTGATATAAATTACAGTCTCGCTCATACACACTCAGCTGCAGGAGCTGCTGAACTTTCAGAAACACGAGCCACGTTTGCGTGTGGATGAGAGGAGTTCGGCCATCAGAACAGCTGGATTGATTCACCACCACTTTCAGTGCAGTGTGACCAATCAGGTGCTTGATCCCGCCCCCTAACTTTGATGGGTGACTGACAGATTTAATTATTTCATGGTGTGCGACGTAGCAGCAATCGTGAAATAAATAAAAGACGATAAATAATTTAAAAATTACAAGCATAAGGAAATAGACACGAATATTAAATTATCCGGCTCATATTCCACACTTAAATTAATTATTTCACATTTCAATTCGTTAATTCATAATCAGTTCATTTTGCAACTAAATACGTTCCAGACACGAGTCCATCATTTCCTTTAAACTGGAACAGAGTGGGAATGTGGCAGAAAGCCTGCTGGAGAAGCTGCACGATGCAGCACGAGGGAGCGTGAAGTGTGGAGGAATCACACCGAGTTCACAGAGAGGAAGACTGCAATCACGCCGCCACGCTGGAGATCCGAATCACCGCATCAGGAGAGTGAGAGAGTGTTAGTGCGAGAGTAATACGAGCTCCACAGCAAGCAGAGTTTATACACTACAGCACAGCTAATGGGTCTGAGTTATTTACCCTGAACATCATTACATCCTGAGAGAGAGAGAGAGAGAGAGAGAGAGAGAGAAGTATTGTGAGCACTGTTAAAATGTTTTGATGGATGGATGGATGGATGCTTATTTGAGTGCAGGGACATCGGTTTTCCCCCCACAGAGCCATCGTGCTCCGCATTTACTTCCTTCTCTCATTTCTACTCTGGAATATTTTCTCTAAGTGCGAGATGAATCAGTGGATTTCACAGCTAGACCTCCCACTCCCACACTCCCACTCCCACACTCCCACTCCCACAGGCTGCTTCACAGAAACGCAAGATAAAAGCTCCACGAGCGCAGAGATGTACAGAACAGCAGTCTGACCTGCACCGTGCTGAATGGAGAAACCCAGCACACGTCTGATTCGAGCGCCCGCAGGACGGCAGTCTGATTGATCACGCACGGAGGATGTTGTCGTCGAGCAGCACTTACACAAATGAACCCAAACTCACACTGCACTCACAGCATCATATACTTCCTGCTCACAGACATCTGTGAGCCAAGAAACGCAGATAAACTATTACACATATTGATATATAATTAAATAAAGACAAACAAACCAAACACACAGGACAAATACTCTGAATCAGTAAGCTACGAGATCAGATTTGGCATGATGTAAATGAACGTGTGTTTCATCATCATCACGTCTTATCAAAAACGTGATGAATAAAACCTGGAAGCAAAAATTCTGCAGAGACGACAAGAAAATCAGATCAGAGCCTGACCTCAACATCACACGCCATCATGAGTTTAATCAGAAAGAAAGAAAGAAAGAAAGACAACTGTCATTGGGTAAAGAGACAGACAGAAAAAGAGAAAGAAAAACAAAAGAAATATGACAGTCATTGCGGGTGGGTGGGAGGGAGAGAGGAAGGAAGGAAGAAGAAAGAAAGAAAGAAAGAAAGAAAGAAAGAAAGAAAGAAAGAAAGAAAGAAAGAAAGAAAGAAAGAAAGAAAGAAAGAAAGAAAGAAAGAAAGAAAGAAAGAAAGAAAGAAAGAAAGAAAGAAAGAAAGAAAGAAAGAAAGCAGACAGACAGACAAAGAAAAGAAAAAGCAAGCTGCGGTCTTTGTGCATTACAAAATAAATTCTGTACGTTTTTCAGTCCAGCAGAACTAGAGCTCAGTGTATTTCTCACCACACACACACACACACACACTGCACAGCTGCTGAAAGTCAGGACACTCCGACTGATCTGGACAAAGAAGCACAAAGTAATAAAATCACCTACACTGCGACAGGTTCACGACAAAATCATCACCATCATAGCACTCTGTCCTGATGAGTGAGTGAGAGTTAATGAGTGAGTGATGAGTAAATGAGAGTGAGTAAATGAGAGTGAGTGTGAATGAGTGAGTGAATGAGTAAATGAGTGTGAGTGTGTGAATGAGTGATGAGTGAGTGAGTGAATGAGAGTGATGAGTTAGTGTGAATGAGTGAGTGAGTGTATGATGAGTGAGTGAATAAGTAAATTAGAGTGAGTGATGGGTGAGTGAGTGTGAATAAGTGATGAGTGAGTGAGTGAATGAGAGTGATGAGTGAGTGTGAATGAGTGTATGATGAGTGAGTGAATGAGTAAATGATGAGAATAAGTGAGTGAGAGAGTGAGTGAATGAGAGTGTGAATAAGTGAGTGAGAGTAAATGAGAGTAAATGATGTGTGAATAAGTGAGAGAGTAAATGAGAGTAAATGATGAGTGAGTGTGAAGAAGTGAGTGAGTGAATGATTAGTGAGTCAGTGATGAGTGACTGAGTAAATAAGTGAGAGTAAATGATGAGTGAGTCAGTGATGAGTAAATGATGAGTGAGTGTGAATAAATGAGTGACGGTGAATAAGTGAGTGAGTGTAAATGATGAGAGTAAATGAGTGAGTGTGAATAAGTGAGTGTGAATAAGTGAGTGAGTGAAATGAGAGTAAATTATGAGTGAGAGTGAATAAGTGAGTGAATGATGAGTGAGTCAGTGGTGAGTGAGTGAATGAAAGAGTAAATGATGAGTGAGTGAATAAGTGAGTGAGTGTGAATGAGTGAGTGTGAATAAGTGAATGAGTAAGAGTGAATAACTGAGTGAGTGAATGATGAGTGAGTCAGTGGTGAGTGAGCGAGTGAGTAAATGAGTGAATAAGTGAGTGAGTGAATGTGAATGAGTGAGTATAAGTGAGTGAGTGAGTGAGTGTAAATAAGTGAATGAATGTGAATAAGTGAATGAGTGAGTGTGAATCTGAGTGAATGATGAGTGAGTCAGAATAAGTGAGTGTGAATAAGTGAGTGAGAGTGTGAGAATAAGTGAGTGTGAGAATAAGCAAGTGAGTGAGTGTGAATAAGTGAGTGAGAATAAGTGAGTAAATGATGAGTGAGTGTGAATGAGTGAGTGAGTACGAGTGAGAGTAAATGAGTGAGAGAGTAAATGAGTGAGAGAGTAAATGATGAGTGAGTGAGTGTGAATGAGAGAGTAAATGATGAGTGAGTGAGAGAATAAGTGAGAGTAAATGATGAGTGAGTGAGTGAGAATAAGTGAGTGAGAATAAGTGAGTAAATGATGAGTGTGTGAATGAGTGAGTGAGTAAATGATGAGTGTGAATGAGTGAGTGAGTAAATGATGAGTGAGAGAGTGAGAATGAGTGAGTAAATGAGTGAGAGTGAGAGAGTAAATGAGTGAGTGTGAATGAGTGAGAGAGTGAGTGAGAATGAGTGAGTGTGAGTGAGAATGAGTGAGTGAGAGAGTGAGAATAAGTCTCATCTCATCTCATTATCTCTAGCCGCTTTATCCTTCTACAGGGTCGCAGGCGAGCTGGATCCTATCCCAGCTGACTACGGGCGAAAGGCGGGGTACACCCTGGACAAGTCGCCAGGTCATCACAGGGCTGACACATAGACACAGACAACCATTCACACTCACATTCACACCTACGCTCAATTTAGAGTCACCAGTTAACCTAACCTGCATGTCTTTGGACTGTGGGGGAAACCGGAGCACCCGGAGGAAACCCACGCGGACACGGGGAGAACATGCAAACTCCGCACAGAAAGGCCCTCGCCGGCCCCGGGGCTCGAACCCGGACCTTCTTGCTGTGAGGCGACAGCGCTAACCACTACACCACCATGCCGGCCAGTAAGAATAAGTGAGTGAGTAAATGAGTGAGAGTGAGTGAGTGAATGATGAGTGAGGGAGTGAGAATAAGTGAGAGAGTAAATGAGTGAGAGTGAGTGAGAGAGTGAGTGTGAGGGAGAGAGTAAATGAGTGAGAGTGAGTGAGAGAGTAAATGAGTGATTGTGAATGAGTGAGTGAAAGAGTGTGAATGAGAGAGTAAATGAGTGACAGTGAGTGTGAATGAGTGAGTGAGAGAGTAAGAGAGAGAGAGAGAGTCACGGGGCTACTGGCCAATAACACAGCACAGCAGTGAGCTAAGCTAAGCTAGCCTTTTTTACTAACGAAAAAAATATAATATTTATTAAATAATACACATCACAACTCCAGCACATATTTACACATCCAGCTGGTCTGCGGGTTTCTCCGTAGCCATGGCGACCAACCTTATCCACTGAACCCCAATAATAATAATGCAATGTCGCAGCTTCCGGGTGCGCGCGCGCCGCTATTACTGTTATTATTCGGCTTTCAGTGTCGCTGATGAAAAGCGTTCGGGCCCGAACTCACCGTGAGCGCCTGACTGACGCAGCGCCCCGCCACAGCAGCAGCACCGGATTTCACAAACAAAGCGCTGCTGAGTCTCCGCTCCAGATCCCACCGGTTTTGCCCTCTACAGCCCCACAGCAGTCAGCTGATCCAGCGCCGCAGACTGACGCACTGTACGCCATTGCGTAACACGCACTTCTACGTAATGACGCAATACGTCGGGTTTATCATTAAGGATGTGTAAGTATATTATATTTTTGACTTGATTTAATAAAAAAAAGTGTAAGTATATTATACATGCGCTGTACTATTTTTTAACCAATTTTTAAATATTTATACTTAAAAGAGAAAAACTATTTCTAAAACACAGCGCAACATATATCTGTCACATCTTTACCCAAGGATCATACGTTTTGTAGCAATAGAACAATGTAGTATTAAAAATATGACTATTTTTATACATCACTTCACAAAAATATATAGTAATATTTAACTATTCTATAACTATATATATATATATTTTTTTTTTTTTAAATAAATCACAAAATATTTAAAAAGTAATTTTTTTATTTTAATTTTTAACAGTTGAATATGAGCATGATGAGACATACATATTAAAATCTATATTCACATTAAAAGATCTTAAATGTTATTGCTTTCTCTCTGGTTTTCAATATACTAACATTTAATAAAATATATCAATATAATAAACATTAATACTAATATTAAAATTTTACAAACTCTTCAGTGCACAATTATATTAGAAATGTTGAATCATGTTCTTTAATTGCTCTTTTTTATACATTATTTTATCTGTATTTTCTATATCGCTATCATTTAGACTTAAAAATCTAAAATAGAAAAAAAAACCTTTTTTTAAACTTCATTTTTCATGAATAAGACAGGCAACAAACAGCTCGTGGAGTGTTTTATTTTACTGATATGGACATTCTGTTCACTGCTGTATTCAATTCATTCATTTTCAGGATGGATTATTGTCAAATTCTTTGATTTTAAAGGACTTAATCATTACTTTTATAATCCCAGTGCACCTGCAGCACTTTTAAAACCACACACACAATTGAAAATGAAATAATGTTTTGAATTAATTTCTGCGCGCACAGGAAATTAAATGGCAAATTTAAAAATCCCTTTTACATTTATTTTTGACATATTTAAATGCTTTTTAATTCTATTTTATCCTATAATGAGACCTAAATGTCCTCATTTTCCTAAGTAGCTGTAGAAACCTGTAGAAAGGTTTTATGTATCGATTTTACCCTTGAATATGGAAAAAGAAAAGCTATTGTACATAACAAACCAGTCATTAATCATTATTAAAAATGTTTTGAAAGGAGAAACTTTATTCATAATAATAATAATAATAATAATAATAATAACAACAGTGCTATGAAATTGAGAATGTAAATAAGAATTTATTGTTGGAGAGAAAACATACATATCAGAGAGTAAATATGAAACAGGAACCAAAACAAAAAGCTCAATAATGTGAGCAACTGAAACGACAGAATGGTGAAGAGAGTAAAACAAGGCAGTGTTCTAGAGCACACAGTCTTTCTGGAAACTTCTTTACATCGTCACACACAAACCGAGCTTCACAGGATGAATGAAGAGTAGATCCAGCATCGATGTCACGATTTCCTAAAGCACAGAACAAACCTACGAACCGTAAAAGCAGCTGTTTATTGGATTTCAGAGTTCATTTCCAGTTGCTGTAATTTATACACATCTGGTTTAGTGTGAGAGAGCGAGCGAGAGAGAGGGAGATGGTGGTTCATGTTAGTGGCTTTAGATTCGTGCAGCAGTCTCGAGGAGCAGGAGTTCACATCACATGGAAGGATTTCTATCAAATCTATTATACAGCACAGGACAGAGTGAGAGCAACGCGAGAGAGAGAAAGAGATTGATGAGCAGAAATAAGTAACGTGGTGAAGTGGATTGCAGTCTGAACTTATACACAGTCATCATCCATCTCTTATTCACAGTGTTTTATCAGGATTTACACTGCAATCCAGAACTGTTTTAGAGAAGGGATTTGGGGGAAAAGAAAAGAAAAAAATGCAAGAAACATAAAAAAAGGTACTGAACTGGACATTTCTTCATCACTCAAGTGCAACCATTTATACCTTTAACCCAGGAAGGTGCACCTTTAAGAGTAAAGCTTTAAGGTCCAATTATTCCCTGTGAATTATTTTATTTTTAAAAAGGTATAAAGATACATCATGGGTCACTTCATGGTACCACCTCAGCGACAAATCCAAAAAGTACACTTCTGGATCTTTATTTCGAAGAAGAGAGTTGGCAGAATAAATCATTATCTATTACCAACAGGTTAATTATCTCATTAAGGCAAGACACTATGGGATAGAAATAAATTTCTGGGGGGGATTTTATATATATATATATATATATATATATATATATATATATATATATATATATTTTTTTTTTTTTTGGGGGGGGGGGGGGGGGGGGAGATACAAACTGCATCTCGAGCACGTCGTCTTCACCTGGAGCAACACACAACCAAAAAAACCTAACAGGAAAACCATCATATTGGAAACCTAGCAGCTTTGAGGAAGGCCTTAAAGTGCATATCACGGGTAAATTCAGGAGCGAGATCAATGTAATTCTCCTATTTTATATTAAACTTTGGTCGAATATCTGTAACATTCTGCATTTTGTGCAATTTTTTTTACCTTGCGCAATACCAGAAAAATTCAGTTGAAATCAAGCCATTTGAGGCGAATTGGTCCGCCTCTGAAAAAACTTGGCATTTGGATTTCCCGGCAAACATTGATTTTTGTGACGTCACGTGCGGGACGCCTCCTTCTGAATCCTACGTCAGCGCTGGTTTGTTTATGAGAAAACGACCTGGTGGTTTTCTGCAAATTTCTTCAACGTTATCGCGTAATTATTAAAATGGTTAACAGATGTATCGTAGGAGGGTGTAGCAACACCAATCATGATGGGATTAGTACTCATCGTTTCCCAAAAGACCGGACAATGAGAGAGAAACGGGAGCGCTCGGTCTACACAGGCTGTGCACTGAAACCGTGCAAAGCTCGCGCAGCCTGCTGGCGCTTCCACAGGTGACGTCACGAATCTGGCTCCAGACTCCCTTGGGATTTTTCCAGACGCATTTTATTATTTTCTGCTATAGACAGATGACCTTGTGCACAATTACCCTTCTGGATGAGTGTGTAAAGGGACATACTTTCATATAAAAAAAAAATGAAATTGGTCCAGAATATGCACTTTAAGCTCCGCCCACTGGTCACAATCGCGTCCAGTCATTTAAGTGAATTCACATCTTTAAACTTTAAATCTGTTTTCCTTCAAAAATCATTTTTTGAATAAAAAATAATTTGAGAAACATTCAATTTTCCAGCATCATCTAAAGATCAGACGTTTGGTTGCATATGTAAAAACGATGTAAATTTAATCAAATGAAGCCTCAATTGCATGAATAAATGCAATTTTTTTGAAAATCTTCGCCAGCTCATCACTGATTTTATATCTTTTTTTTTTAAATTAACATATCCGTCCGTCATGTCTTGCCTTAATGAGTCTGAATAATTAAACTGTCATATTATTATTAGACATTTTTTAAATATATGTAATATTTTTACCCTCTCAGGAATATTAGTACATTTTCCAGACTGTAAAGTCACACTCACTAAACTGTATCTGCTTAGAGGGGGAAGAAAAAAAGATCAATACAGACCTTGTTTCATTGTACATTTTTGTTCTTGGCATCGTTTAGTTTTTATCCTGTTCGTGTTACTGTATCGCTTTCCAAGCTAAAGCTTTGCTCGAGTCCTGATTTTAACCCGAATGTCTTCACGCAGTCTTTAGTAGGAACGTTTAATCCTGAAACATCATCTTTCACTTGATAGAACATTCAGTTTATGCTAGCAGAGCTACAAGATTTTTTTGTTGTTGTTGTTTTATATGAAATGTTAGCACCAAGCGAAAATTAATCAATCACGTGGACTAAAGGGGTGGGAAATTACAGTAACTCCTGGAGAAGCACATCTACATCTAGCTAAGCTAATGCAAGAACTGCGTTACTGAATTTTTTATATATATTTCTTAATGGATATAGCTTCACCGTATAAGGTATTTGTTTTGCAGTGTGACGGAAATGACAGTCTTTGCTATAATTTGAGGAAATGTACCAGAAGGTCATAAAGAATAACTCAAAAATGGTTCGGGGTGCAAGATATTTTAGTTAACCAATAGCGTAAGAATATTTCTCTCATTAAATATAAAAATCGAAACCAGATCAATCTCAAATGTTACGAAATTAAACTACGATAACGAGAATAGTGTGAATATTTGTTACGGTATGTACATTTTCATTATACGACGTATTACGGAGACTAGTTTTCAGTGTTTTTATTCCATTTCGAAAACCTTTCCCCTTCCCTCACTCACCCGAAACTCGGATATTTTTCCATAAATGTTACGTAGAACGTTGCGTCTCTGATTAACGAGCGATTCAATACTGTAGCAGATTACGATCAGTTATAGCCAGTTATTCAGTCACCTGCTTACAATGATGACCAAATTTAATGCAAATCAACGAGACTTTTCTTAGCACCGTGCTGCTTTTTTTTTTCCTTAAACCAGATTTAACAAGGGTTTTTTTTTTGCGCATTCCTTTTTTAAAGACACTTGAATACATTTCGATACAATCCAAATACATTCTAGTGGTTAATTAAGCTTGGTAATTTATTATTTTATTTTCATACAAAAGCAGGGAGTTAAAATAAATCTCGGTTAAAACGTGGGCTGAGAGACACATGCGTAATAAAGTCACACAACACGTTTTACAGGATTAACTGTTTAAAAAAAAAAAGATTATGGAAAACAAAATGCCGACATTCACAAGCTACAGATGAACACAAGGTTAGCTAAAAGATTTAAAAAAACAATAATAAAAACAAGAAAAAAAAGAACCAAACGGTTTGCGGCCAGTTATCCTAGGAGTTTCCTCTCTAGGTCTCGGACTTCTTTTTGTTTTTCTTTAGAAACGACGGTGTGCGGAATTTTTTCTTCTTTTTCGAAGGGGATTTGTTCGGGGACTCGTCGCTGCCTTGGTCGCCAGTGGCGTCGTCAGCGGCAACAGGCTCCTCCCCATCTATGTGAGCTGGAGCAGGGTCTGGCTGAGAGGGGGCGGGGTCTTCTGCAGGAAGGGTGGTGGCGGCGGCGGCGGCAGCAGCGGAGGTGGGGGCGGAGGCTTCTGAAGGCTCGTCAGGGGTCAGGTCGGGGAGGGTCTGTCTTAAAGTGGCAGCGTCACTTTCGTCTTTAGGGCTCTGGTCCTCCTGCCGTTCTGTGAGAAAGGAAAGACGGAAAAAGCTCGATCATTGGTATGAAAAGCAGCGCTGTTATGAAGAGGCACCTCAGAGAGGAAAAAAAAAAAAAACGAAACAGCACTCAGAACTCAGCTCTGGCTTTGCCTCAAACCAAAATTAGCCATAATTTCTCTCACCGTGATCTAGTTTTTGGTCGACAGAGTCAACAACGCATCACAGTTATAATCCAAGTTTAAGCTCAAAGGGAATTTAACCAAGAACTCAACTCCGTCGGATCTGATCAGACCACACCACACCCATCTGGTTACGAGCACCAAATCCGAATTGTTAATTAGTGGTCGCTAATTACATGACACAACCCTAATTTCAATCTCTGCAGTGCCTTGCATGTACTTTGAACCCTCTTTCCAAACCAGAGATTAGTGTTTGCCATCAGAAGAGAAAATCTGGGACAAATTTCTGCAATCAAAGATCGTCTAAACAGCCTAAAACACAACATCCTCAGCGCGACATTAAATCCGTCATTTTAAAAATATTTAGAGTGGCCACGGCTGTTCACAAAAATTCAGTGCCCAGGTAAAGAAAGGCACTGCTAGCAAGCGCAGCAATTTCAAGGATAAAGATAAAGCTCGGTATGATGCTGCCACCACCATGCTTCACTATAGGGATGATGAAGAGGAGGAACTTTTATTATTTGTAAACTTTTTTTTTTGCTGTATACTTACTATACTGATACCCCCACACTATCAAAGAAAAAGTTGTTTTTTGTTTACAGTGGGGCAAAAAAGTATTTAGTCAGTCACCAATTGTGCAAGTTCTCCCACTTAAAAAGATGAGAGAGGCCTGTAATTTTCATCACAGGTACACTTCAACTATGAGAGAGAATGAGGAAAAAAAAAATCCAGAAAATCACATTGTCTGATTTGTAAAGAATTTATTTGCAAATTATGGTGGAAAATAAATATTTGGTCAATAACAAAAGTTCATCTCAATACTTTGTTATATACCCTTTGTTGGCAATGACAGAGGTCAAATGTTTTCTGTAAGTCTTCACAAGGTTTTCACACACTGTTGCTGGTATTTTGGCCCATTCCTCCATGCAGATCTCCTCTAGAGCAGTGATGTTTTGGGGCTGTCGCTGGGCAACACGGACTTTCAACTCCCTCCAAAGATTTTCTATGGGGTTGAGATCTGGAGACTGGCTAGGCCACTCCAGGACCTTGAAATGCTTCTTACGAAGCCACTCCTTCGTTGCCCAGGCGGTGTGTTTGGGATCATTGTCATGCTGAAAGACCCAGCCACGTTTCATCTTCAATGCCCTTGCTGATGGAAGGAGGTTTTCACTCAAAATCTCACGATACATGGCCCCATTCATTCTTTCCTTTACACGGATCAGTCGTCCTGGTCCCTTTGCAGAAAAACAGCCCCAAAGCATGATGTTTCCACCCCCATGCTTCACAGTAGGTATGGTGTTCTTTGGATGCAACTCAGCATTCTTTCTCCCCCAAACACAACAAGTTGAGTTTTTACCAAAAAGTTCTATGTTGGTTTCATCTGACCATATGACATTCTCCCAATCCTCTTCTGGATCATCCAAATGCTCTCTAGCAAACTTCAGACGGGCCTGGACATGTACTGGCTTAAGCAGGGGGACACGTCTGGCACTGCAGGATTTGAGTCCCTGGCGGCGTAGTGTGTTACTGATGGTAGCCTTTGTTACTTTGGTCCCAGCTCTCTGCAGGTCATTCACTAGGTCCCCCCGTGTGGTTCTGGGATTTCTGCTCACCGTTCTTGTGATCGTTTTGACCCCACGGGGTGAGATCTTGCGTGGAGCCCCAGATCGAGGGAGATTATCAGTGGTCTTGTATGTCTTCCATTTTCTAATAATTGCTCCCACAGTTGATTTCTTCACACCAAGCTGCTTACCTATTGCAGATTCAGTCTTCCCAGCCTGGTGCAGGTCTACAATTTTGTTTCTGGTGTCCTTTGACAGCTCTTTGGTCTTGGCCATAGTGGAGTTTGGAGTGTGACTGAGGTTGTGGACAGGTGTCTTTTATACCGATAACGAGTTCAAACAGGTGCCATTAATACAGGTAACGAGTGGAGGACAGAGGAGCCTCTTAGGTGGTGTTTACATTAGACCGTATCAGCGGATCATCAGATTAACGTTTTTAAAACGATTCGCGTGCACACAGCAACGCCAATACACGGATACGCTAATCACATGACTAATTAGACGGCACGTCACATGATCCCAGTGCATATCGGGCATGCGCAAGTCACTCACCACTTGCAAGTGGAAGGATGGCAAGCGAACACCTTCTCCAGCAGATAAACACACCTGGCTGTGATGTTCATGTTCTCACTGAGTTTAACCGCCTGAAGGAGGTAAATAAGTTGAAATGTGTAAATAAACCCCAGTGCGGCTCAGCGCTTCCTCCTGCGCTACAAATCACTCCGCCCTGAACAGCGAGTGCCCTCTGGAGGGTGCGCACTCCGGCCCTGCGCAGCTCACAGAGCGCGCGAGTGAAGCGCACGAGCAGTGATTCGGGACTGAGCCGCTGTGTGTGTGATCCCAACGCCAGCGAATCAGGAAGGTGGATGTCACAGTGACGTTGTCCAATGACGACGTCAGCTAGAGCTCAGCACAGCGTATCCTCGTTCCTCAATGTTTACACAGCACCGGATCAGATACGTAATGGATTGAATACGTGGGCCCTGGCGGATTCAAGTTGTTCCGCCTGTGGAGTCGTTTCCCGGCGTTTTAATGTGAACGGACAGTGCATCCGCGATGAAAACGAGATGGATATGGTCTAATGTAAACACCACCTTAAAGAAGAAGTTACAGGTCTGTGAGAGCCAGAAATCTTGCTTGTTTGTAGGTGACCAAATACTTATTTTACCGAGGAATTTACCAATTAATTCATTAAAAATCCTACAATGTGATTTCCTGGATTCTTTCCCCCCATTCTGTCTCTCATAGTTGAAGTGTACCTATGATGAAAATTACAGGCCTCTCTCATCTTTTTAAGTGGGAGAACTTGCACAATTGGTGGCTGACTAAATACTTTTTTGCCCCACTGTAAGTCTGGAACCCCAGAAACTAAAACCTTTGTTCATAAAGCTTGGTTTGAAAAACCAACCCAACTTACTCCCAAATATAAATATCAGCCCTGATCTAGCTTTGGATTTTGGACTTCTTGTCATGCATGAACAAAGAGCTATCAAACCCAAAGTTCCTGGACTTCAAACTCAAGCAGGTTTGAACAGTCACAGCCTTTCAACACCACACACACACAGCTAGAACTCTTCACCAGCAACGTCAAACGCACATTTCGCTCTGCTCAGCCAGAAGAAAGCAGCATTTTTGCTACAACAGGGCACACGGCATAGAGGAGGAATGAACACTGTGTACCTTGAGAGACGAGCATCTGGATCAAACATGAAGGTGGTCATACATTACCTGGTGTAAAGAAGCTCGACAATTTGATGTAGAACAGAAACACTCTGGGGTTGTTTGTTAATCAAGGCCAAGGAGCGGAAGAGTCTAGAAGCTTTGCTACTGGAATAACCTCAACCCGCTCTGATCACATCAGATTTCATTTAGCGGTGTGCTGATGATCCGTTAGATATTTTCGTTTACACCACAGCACCCCTGAATTCTCGTTGATTAATTTTCCATAACAGCAGCTCTGAAACCTTTTTTTTTTTTTAAATAGCTGAACACCTTCATCTGTTTGACACGCTGTTGCTATTCACTCAATTCGATTATGCTTGGGTCAGCTGATCGTTAGCCTGGGAAATCCCATGCTGCTTTGCACAATCGTTCCGATCTGAAAAGACAGCATGGAAACTATGGTCTAAAGGCTCGCCTGAGTTAGGGAGCCAATCAGAGAGTGGGGAGGGGTGGAAAGACGGTGGCGCGTACTACTCGACAAACGGAAGCTTGTAGTTTATTTGGGACTGTTTACGGATCACATTTAACATGGCGGCGAGTGATACGAACCAAACTTTCGATCAAGCTTTAGACACTGTTCTGAATAGTTTAGAGCGAAAGTTTGTTTTAAAACGGCAGTAATCGTTCAGTGCCATTGTTTTCCTATTTTTGTTTTGCCTTCTCTTTCCTTCTCTTCTTCGTCGCTCTAACTACGCCACTGGGTACAACTGCCATGACTGGCCATACGCCAAATGACAGACATTCGCAACGTCCAATAAACGGCCGTTGACAATCGTAAACCACACCTCCCCTACGAGAAATTCAATAGGCAGATTCCAGACCATATTTCACTTGTGATATGGTCTGGTGTTAACCAGATTAGCTGATCGTTGGGATTTGTGGTGAAAATATGTTGCATGCCCACAGTGTGCTCTCTGGTGGACAAACTACACAACACCACCATTCATAACAGTTAAATGGTCCATTTTCCATCTCTCCGTTTCTTTTTTAATTGTTATTTACCGGTCGTTATAAATGTCGATACCTGTTTACCTATAATTAGCTCATATCGAATAATATCAAGCACAGTGATTTATCGGTCAGGCCTTAACGCATACGAATACATTATAATTTCTATAGTTATAGCTCATTCGTTAAATCATATTACATGTTATTTGATGAAGAAAAAAAAAAAGAATAAATCAATCAATGATCTAGAATGATGTTATGGAAGGAGTCTCCAGTGTCGGTGCTTTTCCCCCCCAACCCTGGATACACACACTTTTTCTATAACGTGACAAGGTGCAGTTTTCTTAACAAATGAAAAGCACTGCTATAGTGTAAGCGATAATGTAACAGGAACGAAGTTCCACAACATTAAACAAAAGTTTAAAGCGATGAAATGTCATCATTATACATTAATACAAGATGTTCTAGACGAAAAAAAATTAAGCGGACTTTAGCTTAAAAAAACAAGTTGCAACATCAGTCCGTTGGGCCGTTTCCCCGGGCGCGGCCGTACTGGATTATCCAGATACGTTGGATGGATGGATGTATTAGGAGGCGAAAACGAGGGTGGCGCTGCGCGATATAGGATTCCGCACGTCTTCTTCATTCCGTCCTGGATCCAAGACGTTTGGCCGAGTGGCTTCATCAAGTAAAGCGAGAAAACTTTACTCGTGGACAAAGCAGCAAATTGCGGAGTGAGCATTTTACAGAAGACTGTGGATTTGTGAAGGACTTAGATGAAAAAAAAAATCACTGGAAAGAAGCGAGACATGATGCAGAAACGACAACTGAAGCCAGACGCGATCTCGACTTTTTCACCACAAAACACCAGGAGCACGACAGCACACCGTGTCACGCATCAAACGGATGGAAGATAAGCACGTAAATTAATATATTTTAAATAACCAGGCAATAAACTAGCCACGACTTTATTTTGATTCCTTTTCTAATCCTGCATTGCTATAATTTTTTGTTGAGAAATGCAAACAAATTGACCGAGACCATAATACGCTAGACCATAATATTATTGCTGGGTTTCACGTGACGTCACAGCCGCCTCATTAGTTATTCAAAACTTTAGCTGGCGGTCGACCAAAACTCAGTTGACAAAACGTTTGTACGGAGAAGGTGCATTGCTCGCATGAAAAAATGCCTTACGCTTGCGTTGTTTTAGGTTGTTCGAATCAATCAAACCGTGAAACTGATCAGTTTCTTCAGGGTTCAGCGTGAACGAGCACAGAATTTCACAAAAAGACATGGAGAAAGGTGGCTTTTCATTGCACCTCTCAGTGAAATCGAAGGGAGCCGAGTCGAAGCCTGCTCGAGTTTGCAGTGATCACTTGGTGAAAGGTTTGTATTTCCCTCTCAGCTCTGTCCTTAGTGTTTTCCAAGTACTTTTCTTGCTATGTCGTTATTTTACGGTACTTTTTTTTAGTCATGAAGCGCTAAAGTCCCCAGCTGTTTCTTTGTTTCCTCCTCACAAAGTCCATATGCATGAAGGTCGCGACAAAATTCTTCCCCAGCCATACAGTTACCGTACAATGCACCATGATCACTTCTCCGTCTTGTTTAACTCGGATCCAGGTCTTTAATGGGGTTTCTGATCTTTGTGAATGTTTTAGCTGAGAGATAAGAGCCAACACAAGTGAGAATCAAGCCAACTGTTTGTTTACACTTCAACTTGCAGCGCTTCGTTGTAAAGACGTGAACGAAAAGCTTAAAGTCATAAGCCTCCGTACTCTTCCACGCTTTCATCTGTTTTGCGGTGCAGAAGGACGTCTGCAACACCAGATAGTTCGAGATGTCGGGGAACTCGACTGAAGGGTAGTTTTCGAGATCGTATGACAAATCCTTCTTTTCCAGACTGTAGGGGTCGATTCCATTGCACACAGCAATCTTCTGAATATATCTAAAGCCAGCAGTGGCTTCTAGATTACAAGCGTACTCTGATAACTTATCGCTAGCTGTTTGCACTACGGCGGCTGTTTAGACCGCCAGCTATTTCACTTCCGGTAAAACCGCTAAGAAAAGTCACGTGACTGAAACCCAGCAATACTATAGTCTAGTATAGCATGCACTTGTACACCTCGCGGAAAATGACGTCACGTACGATGGAGTAATGACGACCTCCCTGACAAAAAACAAACAAAATCCCGTCTATTTTCCATCACTTCACTGGTTATATCGTTAAGAACAAATTCACCATGCAGCTTTTTAATAAAGGACGGACACAAAGACCGACTTTTAGCTCAGTTTGTTTATTTGCGAGATATTTCCTTTAAAAGGCCGACATGCTGCTCTTTAATAAATAACATTCAATTTGTCGTCTATCTGCAGTTCTATAAGTGGAATAAAACCCTTCAGGACGCTCTGTTATAGAAAAATAATCAACAACTGGGTGGTGTCATGTGGCTGTTTTATATTTAAATGCTTTGTCCTTATCCTTTTTACTGATCAAGATGATGCCACGCTTGTCTGTAATTAAATTTACTGCAGCTGTTTAATCATCTCAGAACCAATTTGAGAAAGGTTTGCTAATCATTATGATTAGCAATTCGGAAGGCAGAAAAATCCAATTACAGTACGTAGATTAAAAAAAAAAATCAAGTATTTATCTACTTCAGATATCAGAATATAGAATGTACGGTACAGAATGCACAAAGTACATCCTGATATAAATTCAGACGTCGCTCATGAGTGTGTACATATAAATATAGAGAGAGGGGGGGGAAAAAAAAAAGAGGGTGAAAACTGACAGGAGCAGACCACTGAGACGATTCCAGTGAACAAAAGAAAACTGGAAGCAGGTCAAAGGCCGGAGGCCAAAGAGCGAGAAGATAAAGCGGACGAGTTAGTGATGAGAGGAGAGAAACCGAATGAGGGCATGCAAAGGAGAAAGGAGGCTACAAACACACAAGCATGTAGGTGGTGAAAGGGGAGTTGGAGTGGGACAGTACTTACTATGGCAACAGGTACTCTTTTGCATTTCCGTCTCCTGATTGTAAGGCAGCCACGAAGAAGAAAAAAGCACAGTAGAAAAAAATGTCTATGCAGGTCAAATCACAGCCACCATGTTAAAGAAAATCAAAAGGAAGACCAAAAAAAACTGGAAAATAGACCACCAGGAGAAAAAAGAATGGATACACACCATTCTTGGAAAGACTCCCGAGAAATGAGTATGAAGAGTGCGAAATGTTTGAGAAAAAGTGGAATAACTGGAGTGACTAAGTGAAATTAGATTACACCTGAGGTTTCGTTGTCCTGAACTTGACGAGCTCTGCGAGAGCGTTACTGTTTATACATAAAGAGTACGGCTGATTACATCTGGCAGTATCGGTGTAATCCAAAGTAATAAAGACCAAGAGGTGGAACAAAAAAAATTAACAAGGCACCTAATAAATCCACAGCAAAAAGTTTCCAACGTGTAGATCAGAACAAAACGATTTTAAAAGACTCAAGTCATCAAAAAATACCAATGGATGACCATTGATCCTCTTGGTCTCTTATTACATACGAATGAAACAGCAAAAATTGTTCGTGATTGTTAAAGATCACACTGAGACACAGAAACTGCAGCCTTCTTAGGATTACCCCCTGAGGCACACCAAACATACACACGGAGATCCATGCACAAGACCACCTGGTTGGACATACCTTCTTCTACTCTAATTGGAGTGCTTGGGGGGGTACGGGTGGGGCTCGGACCTTTCCCCACCTCCTCTGGGTCCTGTGGTTGATCTAAAAAAAAAAAAAAAAAAAAAAGGTATTCAGTGAAAAAGGCTGATTAAAAAGGCAGCTTACATCATCCAATCACAAGTTAGTCAGTCATAGTCTTATCACAGCAGGCATCAAAACATGATCTCTGATGTCGTGTAGACCATAAAAATCAAGGGAGACAAATACATTAGAGGGTAATGCTCATGCCTCAAAACCAAACAAAATTACACACAGTTAAAGATTTGCCTTCATCCCGAAAAGATAGTATTCAAAAAGACCATGAAATTAAGTCAAAAGGCTCATTTTATTCATATCCGAGCCCCACACAACCCCAGTCAGGATGACACTTGGATCCCAGCTAAAGCAAGAAGGCGGCGTCCATAAATTAAATTCCACATTATTTTTTTCCCCTTAAGAACCACACCAGGAATGATGATTCACAAGACTCAAGAAAGAGTTAAGCCACAAGGACTGGGAGACACCAATTCCCATGATCTAATAGCTTTCATTAATCAGTATTATTGGGTAAAATATGCTTTGGGAAAGAAGAGGGTAGGAAAGGAAAAAAAAAAAATCAAGAGATGACCAAAGAGGAGGAAAGGGGACCCTCCAGAGACGGGTAAGGAGGAGGAAAGGGGACCCTCCAGAGACGGGTAAGGAGGAGGAAAGGGGACCCTCCAGAGACGGGTAAGGAGGAGGAAAAGGGACCCTCCAGAGACGGGTAAGGAGGAGGAAAGGGGACCCTCCAGAGACGGGTAAGGAGGAGGAAAGGGCACCCTCCAGAGACGGGTAAGGAGGAGGAAAGGGGACCCTCCAGAGACGGGTAAGGAGGAGGAAAGGGGACCCTCCAGAGACGGGTAAGGAGGAGGAAAGGGGACCCTCCAGAGACGGGTAAGGAGGAGGAAAGGGGACCCTCCAGAGACGGGTAAGGAGGAGGAAAGGGGACCCTCCAGAGACGGGTAAGGAGGAGGAAAGGGGACCCTCCAGAGACGGGTAAGGAGGAGGAAAGGGGACCCTCCAGAGACGGGTAAGGAGGAGGAAAGGGGACCCTCCAGAGACGGGTAAGGAGGAGGAAAAGGGACCCTCCAGAGACGGGTAAGGAGGAGGAAAGGGGACCCTCCAGAGACGGGTAAGGAGGAGGAAAGGGCACCCTCCAGAGACGGGTAAGGAGGAGGAAAGGGGACCCTCCAGAGACGGGTAAGGAGGAGGAAAGGGGACCCTCCAGAGACGGGTAAGGAGGAGGAAAGGGGACCCTCCAGAGACGGGTAAGGAGGAGGAAAGGGGACCCTCCAGAGACGGGTAAGGAGGAGGAAAGGGGACCCTCCAGAGACGGGTAAGGAGGAGGAAAGGGGACCCTCCAGAGACGGGTAAGGAGGAGGAAAGGGGACCCTCCAGAGACGGGTAAGGAGGAGGAAAGGGGACCCTCCAGAGACGGGTAAGGAGGAGGAAAGGGGACCCTCCAGAGACGGGTAAGGAGGAGGAAAGGGGACCCTCCAGAGACGGGTAAGGAGGAGGAAAGGGGACCCTCCAGAGACGGGTAAGGAGGAGGAAAGGGGACCCTCCAGAGACGGGTAAGGAGGAGGAAAGGGGACCCTCCAGAGATGTGTAGGAAGGAAAAAGTACATTGGTCATAGATAAGGAGTACAAGTTTTGGGCCAAGAATAAATGGTAAAATTAGGAGACAAGAAAGAAAGGGTCAACCAGGAAATGGACAAGAAGAAAGGGTACATCGAGAGACAGATAAAAATAAAGGGTACATTGGTAGATTGGTAAGGAGAAAGGATATACTGGAGGTGGGTAAGGAGATAGGGTACACTGGAGATGAACAAGTAGAAAGGGTAGATCAGGAGACTGGTAAGGAGGAAATGGTACAATGGCAGTTGGGTAAAATGAGAAAGCGTACACGGAGAAACAGCACATTGGGAATTGGGTCAGAAGACGTGGTATACCTCGAAATGGGCAAGGAGAAAGGGTATAATCTGAGACAAGTGAGGAGAAAAGAGTGCACCAAGAAATGGGTAAAAAGAAAGGGTATATCAAGAGATGGATAAGGAAGATACACGTCCTATACAAAGAGAAAGGGGAACAAGGGAAATGGTCAAAGAGGTAAGGTACACTGGGAGACTGGTAAGAAGGAAGGGGTACATCAAGATATGAGTAAGGATTAAGGATACATCAGGAGTTGGTGAACTGCACCATCAGGAGAAAATACATTAAGAACCAAGGAAAGGACACACGAGCAGAGTCAACCCCACAGTTCCAAGTCTACAGAGGGTAGGATGGATGCCAGGCAAGAGCAGGCAGATGGCACATCAGTCTACCTTCAGCTTGGCTGTCTTGTTCAGGCCGAGCATGCTCAGGCAAGCCTGTGTTGACATTGAGGGCTTTCAGCACAGCACAGTGAAAGTCCTTGTGTGGTGACGCCAGAGGACCAGAAGGACTGACCCTTCCTGATCCTGCCTCAGGTTCTTTACTTCGGTCTGGGGCGGCGGCAGCAGCAGCAGCAGAAGGAGGAGCTGTAAAGACCTGATTCTCTTCCAAATTGTGATTTGAGGAGGCAGGAGGAGCAGCGACTCCTCCTGAACCTGTGACCAATATACTGCTGGACGCATCAACCTGTACTGGAAGTAACAACAGTTTTGTTCCAAAGCTGTGGAGGCGCTGAACTGCACAGCAACTCTAAGTCCCAGGGCAAAACTTCATTTGGTCAAGCAATCGCAAAAATCTCTATATATTTATCCAAGTATATGATGGAAAAGGAAAAAAGATCACGCATGTTATTTATGATGGAGCAGAAAATGCTAGAAATGCAGAGAGATTCTTACCTTCTTGTCCTTTCTGTTTGAGCTCCACTTCCTTACGGTACTCCTCCAACTCCTGGTCGGTGAACTTATTGAATGGATTTGGTCCAGTCTTGGTGACAATCACACGAGGCTGGTACTCCTTCTCGATAATGGCTTTAGAGGCGGTCACTAGCTCCCCCTGTTGGTGAAAAGCAACACAGACCGGTGACACACATTGATTAAACGAAACGTCAGTATCAGGGTCAATAGGACACATTCTGTATCAACACAGTATAATCCAAGATTTACGACTAAAAATTTAACGACAATTATTTGCCTAAACAACAAATCTGCGAAGTTGATGGAGTTTGTTATTTTGTGTATTAAACAAAAAATATGGAAAAGGAGAAACCTTGCAGATGTTTAACGATAAATCTCAATTACAAATTTTAAAAATGCAACACAACCAGAATTGTAGTTATTCTGTACACTTTGGTAACAAGACACCATTCCAAATAAGATGAAATGTTGTGTATGGTTTTTTTAGCGTCACTGGTGGAGTGATGGTTATTCGTCAGGATGTACCTTTCTAACAGACCTAGCAGGACTATAGCTGTCTGAGAGGTCAAGGCCATCGATACACTCCAAACAGTCAGACAGAGGAGCGTCCTGCAATAGTAGACCTTATGAGCAGTGCATAACCCAGCGCCATTCATTAACACACACTTTCACACACACACACATATATGTGCACAAAATTACACTAAATACAAACAGACAGACTCTTTGAAAAACAGGCTAGGATAGAGATGAGGTCTAGGGCTGGGCAAAATAATACTAATATTTCGATATACAGTGCCTTGAAAAAGTATTCATACCCCTTGAACTTTTTCACATTTTTCCACCTCACAACCACGAACTTAAAAGTTTTTCTTGAGATTTTATGTGATAGACCAACACAGAGTCATAATTGTGAAGTGAAACGAAAATGATAAATGGTCTTCAAAATTTTAAACAAATAAAAATCTGAAAAATGTGGTGTGCGTTAGACTACGTTCAGACTGCACCCTGAAATGACCCATATCCGATTTTTTTGCCCATATGCGACCTGTATCCAATTTGTTATTGACAATCTGAACGACAGATCCGATTTTTTTCACATGCGACCCAGGCCGCTTGGATATGTGGTCCTAATTCCGATGCATATCCGTTATTTTCACATGCGACTGCAGTCTGACCAGACAGGTCGCATTCATGCGACCTACACGTCATCAACAAGAGACAAACGTCACTATTCTGCGTTGGCTAATCCCGCCTCTTTGGTGGAAAGCAACAACATTTGTACAGTTTTCAGAATTTAAATAGACTTTTATAGAATTGATCAAGCTAATGGTGGATTTGGTAGGGACCTGGATGTTGATCTGTTAGCCTGATTAAATAAAACAGTTTCTATAACTGATTTATAACTTAAACCATCCTGTATTACAAGATTCTGGAAATTTCCAGTAATTTGACACCTTCGGTCTCATTAGTCTGCTGCCCACATTAATCAGATTATTGTGTGAGTTCCGCCGCCGCCACAAAAACCACATCGCCAGGTCTCGCCTCATCTCCATGCTTTACTTGCAAACTTGAAGAGTGCGCTTTTTTTTTTTTTTGTTTACGTATTACGTAGATGTGCTTATTACGTGTCAATTTGCGCATGCGGGACACTTTTGGGTCGTTTTCTGTTCATATTGGAGATCGCATACAAGTCTCATATAATTGGTAATGTGAACGGCCTAACAAAAAAATCGGATTTCACAACAAATCGGATATGGATCATTTCAGGTTGCAGTCTGAACGCAGTGTTAGTATTCAGCCCCCTGTACTCTGATACCTCTAAATACAATCCAGTGCAATCAACTGCCTTCAGAAGTCATCTAATTAGTTAATAAAGTCCTACTGTGTGTAATTTACTCTCAGCATAAATACACTTGTTCTGTGAAGGCCTCAATGGTTTGTTAGAGAACACTGAAGAACAAACAGCATCATGAAGACCAAAGAACTCACCAGACAGGTCAGGGATAAAGTTCTGGAGAAGTTTAAAGCAGGGTTAGGTTATAAAAAAAATATCCCAAGCTCTGAACATCTCAAGAAGCACTGTTCAATCCATCATTCAAAAATGGAAAAAGTATGGCACAACTGCAAACCTACCAAGACATGGCCGTCCACCTAAACTGACAGAGCGAGCAAGGAGAGCACTGGTCAGAGAAGCAGCCAAGAGGCCCATGATCACTCTGGAGGAGCTGCAGAAATCCACAGCTCAGGTGGGAGAATCTGTGCACAGGACAACTATAAGTCATACACTCCACAAATCTGGCCTTTTTGGAAGAGTGGCAAGAAGAAAGCCGTTGTTGAAAGACAGGCATAAGAAGCCATGTAGGGGACACAGCAAACATGTGGAAGAAGGTGCTTTGGTCAGATGAGACCAAAGTTGAACTTTTTGGCCTAAATGCAAAGTGCTGTGTGTGGTGGAAAACTAACACTGCTCATCACCCTGCACACACCATCCCCACTGTGAAACATGGTGGTGGCAGCATCATGCTATGGGGATGCTTTTCTTCAGCAGGGACAGGGAAGCTGGTCAGAGTTGATGGGAAGACGGATGGAGCTAAATACAGGGCAATCCTGGAAGAAAACCTGTTGGAGGCTGCAAAAGACTTCAGACTGGGAAGGAGATTCACCTTCCAGCAAGACAATGACCCTAAACATACAGCCAGAGCTACAATGGAATGGTTTAGATCAAAGAATATTCATGTGTTAGAATGGCTTAGTCAAAGTCCAGACCTAAATCCCATTGAGCATCTGTGGCAAGACTTGAAAATTGCTGTTCACAGACGCTCTCCATCCAATCTGGCTGAGCTTGAGCTATTTTGCAAAGAAGAATGGGCAAAAATTTCAGTGTCTAGATGTGCAAAGCTGGCAGAGACATACTGTACCACAAAAGACTTGCAGCTGTAATTGCAGCAAAAGGTGGGTCTACAAAGTATTGACGCAGGGCGGCTGAATACTAATGCACATTACGTTTTTCAGATTTTTATTTGTTTAAAATTTTGAAGACCATTTATCATTTTCGTTTCACTTCACAATTCTGTGCTACTCTGTGTTGGTCTATCACACAAAATCTCAATAAAAAACTTAAGTTCGTGGTTGTAAGGTGGAAAAATGTGAAAAAGTTCAAGGGGTATGAATACTTTTTCAAGGCACTGTACATCTTTACATATGTTATTGAAAACCACTTAAATTACTACTTAATGACTCAAAGTAGTGAAAATAATCGTGAATATATTATAAATTCTATATCACACTCCGAGTCCTTATATTTTCCAGATAATAAGTGACAACGGAATAGAAGACGACAGCTGGCCGAATACAAAAACGATGCGTGTCATTTCGCTATCCTTATCAAAGCTTATATCTGGAAAACGTACCATGACAGATACGCAATTTCGCACATCTGAACACACAAATGCACGCACACACTCCACACACAAACATGCACTGAGCATTTCCTAAAGAAGCACATGGAACAGACTCAAGCCAAATGGTTCAAGGTCATGCACTGCAACATCAGAAAAATAAAACAAAAAATATATATATATATGCTAGTCAAACCACACACAACATTTTCCAATGCATGTCCTGGCATTTTGTAGGAAAATTATAAACAAAATCTTGATTGTACGCTAAGCCAACACTTCAGTCCGTCGTCCTACAGTAGAAAAGTTTATAAAGGGTAGTTGTAAACTGTAGTAAATATCCTCCGTCTATTACGCCACTCTCCCCAATGGAGAATGAGCGTGCAATATAATTATAATATTGCATGTTTCAAGACAACACGACGTCACACACTGGAGCTCGTGCGAAGATCCAATGGCAAAACTTTGCTGCTGCGTATGCGCAATCATTTCTTTGTTGACCGGGAAACAGAAGATCCAGTGCTAGGTTTAAGCACTAAATAAATAAACTGAAACTAAAGACGCACTGAACACCTGAAAGGCCACAGAAACTTCATTATATATTCTTCACGCATATTTACAAGAGAAACACATACCAATGGACATCGAAAAACCGGGAAAAAACACACGTCGGAGATGTAAAACTTCCACGCTAGCTAGTGACTGCGGCAATTTGTAAACAAACATGGCCGCGAGGTTTGCTTCGTTAAAAGTGGAAGATTTAGAGAGAATTTTGAAAGAGAAAGACGAGCTGAACACCCGAAAGGCTTCCAGAACTTCACTGGATATTCTTCACGCATTTAATCTTCCGTATTAAATATTTGGAAAAGCTGCAAAAGACACACGTCGGAGACGTCCAACTTCCGCGCTAGTGAGTGACTGCGACAGTCTGGACACAAACATGGCCGCGAGGGCTGCTTCATTTAAAGCAGAGGATATACACTACCGTTCAAAAGTTTGGGGTCACTTTGAAATGTACTTATTTTTGAAAGAAAAGCACTGTTCTTTTCAATGAAGATCACTTTAAACTAATCAGAAATCCACTCTATACATTGCTAATGTGGTAAATGACTATTCTAGCTGCAAATGTCTGGTTTTTGGTGCAATATCTCCATAGGTGTATAGAGGCCCATTTCCAGCAACTCTCACTCCAGTGTTCTAATGGTACAATGTGTTTGCTCATTGCCTCAGAAGGCTAATGGATGATTAGAAAACCCTTGTACAATCATGTTAGCACAGCTGAAAACAGTTGAGCTCTTTAGAGAAGCTATAAAACTGACCTTCCTTTGAGCAGATTGAGTTTCTGGAGCATCACATTCGTGGGGTCGATTAAATGCTCAAAATGGCCAGAAAAATGTCTTGACTATATTTTCTATTCATTTTACAACTTATGGTGGGAAATAAAAGTGTGACTTTTCATGGAAAACACAAAATTGTCTGGGTGACCCCAAACTTTTGAACGGTAGTGTATTTTGAAAGAGAAAGACGTGCTGAACATCCGAAAGGCTACCAAAACTTCACTGGATATCCTTCACACGCATTTACAAGAGAAAAACATACCAACGGACATCGAAAAACTGGAAGAGAGAACAGCAGCGGAAATACGGTCAAAGTTGTACTTGGAGGTGAGGAAAAGTGACAAGACTTTTACAAGAGGACTTCACTCGTGGACTTCACTCAGCAAAGCCTGGTTGCTTTGAACAACTGCAATGTAACAATTAACTACAACCAAAAGTAACTTTGAACTTGAACCGTCAACCTGGATATCGCTTGTATATAAAAGTTGGGTTGTTGTTCAGGCTTTTTGGACTTGGACCACTTTTATTGTTAGAACTTTGACTTTGTACAGTACACATTGGACCGACAGGACATTGAATTACATTCGATCAGAGTCAGCATTCAATATCGCTAAGCTACCACCCTGTTCTTAACTTTTTGTAAAATTTATAATTGTTCCATCAAATATGTAAAATAATAATAATAATAATAATAATAATAATAAGGGCTGGCCTTTTTACGTGGTCTATCAGATATAGTCCACTGAGCTACTCATCTTCGACTTGTTTAGCATCACACTAGCTGAATGGAATACATCTGATATACCACGAAAAAAAGCCAGACAATATTATATAAATGTAACATAACAGAAAATAACCCCCCCCCAAAAAAAACCCTATAAATATTTTGCCCTGATATGGCTGTTGAACTTGTACCCTTGTGCTTCATGATATATTTATGCATTACTTCAAGTGGTTTAAAAATTATTTTAACATCTTTGCACTTCCTAAAAGCATCAATTTTTTGTAATAATAATAATAATAATAATAATAATAGCAGCAGCAACCCTGGAGTAAAACAATATTTAGCTTCAGAGCATTTTACTCAAACGTGACCCGTCCATGATTAACATATTAAACCAAAACCTTTTTTTGTTGGTTTTACTAACTCTAGAATAAGAGAAAGGTTTAGTAGGTTAACACAACTATAACTGGGTCTGACTAGCAAATAGCAGGCGCAAAACTAGCAATCATGTGAGACGTGCAAACTTAGATTGCATGTTGTGTGAAAACGCAGAGACGTCCGGTTAATAATTCTAGCTGTTAAAATCAAGGAGAACAAAATAAAAATTAAAAAAAATGGCACTGCAAACTAATCAGAGGCAGATGAGTGCCACCCCGGGGGCAGAGGGATGGGAGAATGTACACACGGTTAGCACAGACGCACACGGTACTTACGTGCCAGATCGTCGCTCTCTGTAGTCAAACAACAACGCTACAGTTACACAGTGAATAATGACGACTATAATAATGATAATAATCATCATCATCAGCATCATCAGTTGGGGATGGAGGGAAAAGTGTGTGTGTCTTAGTGGACAGGAATATCTGAGACCTTTTAAGAGTCATTTGGTTGGTGTTCAAGGAAATGGAAGGTCCTCACAATACTGAGGTGTGTGTGTGTGTGTGTGTGTGTGTGTGTGTGTGTGTGTGTGTGTGTGTGTGTATATACACAGACCTGGACAAAGGAACGGTCAACCACAGCTCCCGTGAGCACCTGAGACTGAGGTCCTGCTGTCTTGATGTCCTGCAGGTTCTGCTCACGGATCTGCAGCCAATCATGATGACACGTCAGAGTTTTTACACACAGCATACACACTACTCTACAAGTGTGGCTTAGTCACATGTACATCAGTGCTGTAGACCAAAAACGGCTTAAAATAAATAAATTATTAATACTAATACTCATCTCATTATCTGTAGCCGCTTTATCCTGTTCTACAGGGTTGCAGGCAAGCTGGAGCCTATCCCAGCTGACTACGGGCGAAAGGCGGGGTACACCCTGGACAAGTCGCCAGGTCATCACAGGGCTGACACATAGACACAGACAACCATTCACACTCTCATTCACACCTACGCTCAATTTAGCCCATGTTTACATTAGACCGTATCAGCGGATCATCAGATTAACGTTTTTAAAACGATTTGCGTGCACACAGCAACACCAATACACGGATACGCTCGGCTCCGCAGGCATCCTGCGCTCCAAATCACTCCGCCCTGAACAGCGAGTGCCCTCTGGAGGGTGCGCACTCCGGCCCTGCGCAGCTCACACAGCGCGCGAGTGAAGTGCACAAGCTGTGATTCGGGACTGAGCCGCTGTGTGTGTGATCCCAGCGCATATCACTTACCACTTGCAAGTGGAAGGATGGCAAGCCTAAAGACAATCATAACTACACAATGGGCAGTATTTGCATCAGTATTTGCAGTATTTTCATACTTTTATACTCTTTAATGAAAGGTGACACAAGGCGGAAGTCCGCGCCGTTTTTCAGCAGTCGCGTCACATGACCAACGCCAGCGAATCAGGAAGGTGGATGTCACCGTGACGTTGTCCAATGACGACGCCAGCTAGAGCTCAGCACAGCGTATCCGCGTATTCTCAATGTTTACACAGCACCGGACCAGACACGATCTGGATTGAATACGTGGACCCTGGCAGATTCCCGTTTCCCGGCGTTTTAATGTAAACGGACAGTGCATCCGCGAAGAAAACGAGACAGATACGGTCTAATGTAAACTTGGCCTTAGAGTCACCAGTTAACCTAACCTGCATGTCTTTGGACTGTGGGGGAAACCGGAGCACCCGGAGGAAACCCACGCGGACACGGGGAGAACATGCAAACTCCGCACAGAAAGGCCCTCGCCGGCCACGGGGCTCGAACCCGGACCTTCTTGCTGTGAGGCGACAGCGCTAACCACTACACCACCGTGCCGCCCAATACAACTACTACTACTACTAATAATAATAATAATAAGAAGAAGAAGAAGAAGTAGTAGTAGTCTGAGGTCCAGTGAGTGCAGTTTTATGCAGAAATGATCTGTAGGTTTTACTGAGCATCTTACAGAACCAGCCCCAGTTCTTCTGGACACTTTGACTGTCACACTCGCTTCTTCATTTTCTTTTTTAATCTTAAAAGTGCTCTCTTAAAAGTGGTAATATGCTGCTCAGATACATTTATTTCTCTGTAACATTTAATTTTGTGATGGGGGGAAAAAAAAACCCCGAACGTTTGGAACTCGATGCTTTTGTAATGTTTCGACTTGATAATGTAGAAGTCATAAAACAGAAATCATTAAGAGTTTGTATAAAATAAAATAAACACCACACACAACACAACAGGGTGCCTAAGACTCGTTGTTTACACATATCAAACTGAACGCTAAATTATAAGCTTCTAAGTGCATGAGCTACATTCAACTCCAGACACTGAGATGTTGGAGAGGTCCAGACCTTGTTGCGCATTTCCTGGACCTCTTTGGGATTCGTGTTGAGGGGGACGAACTGATTGGCCACAGCAGCCTGGCGAATGCTCTCCTCCTTCGTCCACTGCAATCATCATAGCAGAGATTCAAATACACGGAAAATAAAATAACGTAGGGAACACAACAAAAGGAAAAAAAACAACAAAAGTAACACTTATATGTAAATACACACACACACACACACACACAAAGCTTAACAGAATAATATAATATATCATGCTTTTAAAATTAGAATAAAACTAATTAGAAGAAATTAATAAATCAATTGACAACTGCAGTAATATTCAGGAGAGCAGTGAACCAATGATGTTGGAATATTTTTTAGAAGATATTCATTTGTGTAAATTCTACAACTGCAACATTAGACATAACGACTCACCCAATTCACAATATTTAGTTCATGATTCGATTTTCCCCACAGCATTTATTTTTCTATTGTTTATCAGCTTAAATATTCCTTTTGTTAAATTTAAAAAAAAAGTGTTTCTTTTTTTTAATAACCAACACTAATTATTTAGCCTTTATTTGTTAAGGTTGGGGCAAAATATAATAGCCTATGAACTAAAATACTCATTTTCTTAAACTTTATAAACATTTGTACTCCCTCCATTTGCTTCTCTCTTATCTTTCAGCAGTCTGTAAAAGAAAGAGCTCTGATTTCTTGTTAAATTTATTTGTACACAAATCACACAGCAGCTCTTTCACATTTTAAATCTGTCTTTTTTTCTCAACATTAGAGCTGTGTTACTTCCGCCTACGGTGAAGTCATGCATTCCCGCTGTTGTGAGCGGTCTAAACAAACAGTGTAATTACAGCAAGGAAAAACTAAACCACCATGCAGCCAGATAATCACCACAATTCATTTTTTTATTTCTCGATTCAAATCGGCATAAATTTGTATTGTGATTCATCATCGCACAATATATCATGACACCCTATTCAACATTAATAAACGACATTTAATATCCAGAAAGTTCAAGTTTAAAGCAGGAAACTGTATAATTAACAGTTATTCCACGAAATCACGTCGTACATGAGCGGATAGCTAATGAGGCGCATAGCACCAAGTTGTCTATAAGCTGTGTACGACGAGATTGAGTGGAATAACTGTTTTATTCTATCCAGTCACTGGATTTTGAGAAACGGAGCATTTTTAGTTTTATTTTTTGCAAATTTGATCAATAAAAACTTCGTAACAAACCTCTGACAAAATCATTTCCACTTAGGCGGACTTTTTAGAAACCTATCGATGGCTGCACCAATTGATTTCAGTGTTTTTTTTTTTTTGTAGAAAGTGCCGTCTTGCTGTCGTGCCGAGGTATAGAATAGCTTTAGACATTTATTTAATTCTTCCTTGGACATTTCAGTTCTGTAATTTTCAAACTTCTTTGAGCTTTTGAACCAGTCTAAAAAAATTCAACAAATTTTAATGCTTAAAGATGAAGAATGTGAGCAAATAGGTGAAATGACAGTCGCACTTTGTAAAAATGCGATAATTCTTAAAAAAAAAAAAGTTCTTACCACCAAATACTTTCATTCCGTATTTCTGTTGCTTTTTCTTTTTTGTATTTTTTGGGGTTTTGTTTTCAAGTAGTGTTTTTATTTCATCCTCGGTTGATTCAGCAACACGCTCTGCCATTTTGTTTTTCTCTACTCACGGTAGAAGTCTGCGCAGGTCGGATTTTTCAGTCCCGCTCCCGCCTGCGCCCGCATTGTGCAGTCCCGCTCCCGCCCGCAAAGAATTATGATTTTCAGTCCCGCTCCCGCCCACAAAAAAATTATGATTTTCAGTCCCGCTCCCGCCCACAAAAAAATTATGATTTTCAGTCCCGCTCCCGCCTGCCATATTTTGTCCCGCTCCCGCCCGCAAATCCCGCATGATGCAGACGTTCGCGTTATTTCTCAGGAAAGTTCTTGTCTTGACACAGCGTGATGGTGCCCCGCCCCCTACTTTGAGTGGATTTGAGCATAAATATCTACAGCTCACGTTTGTTATTATTTACCTTGTTTCTGAATTCAGCATGTAGTGTCTCTAATAATAATAATAATAATAATAATAATAATAATAATAAATTAGTGCTGTCAAGCGATTAAAATATTTAATCGTGAATCGCACATTTTTATCACATGAGAAACCATTGTAATTCTCTGATCAGCATAAAAAAGTGAATGGGCTTGCTTTGTACCAATGGTGTTTTTTTTTTTTATTGCAAAGCAGAGCTAGTAAGAGAAGTGAATTGATTTACTGCTTGAGTTAGTCTACAACTCTAATCAGAGAGACAGGTTACACAGTGACGGTAGGCTTGACTCAATGCTATCCCAGAAATCCTTCCTGTAATATGCAAATTTGGCCGCCTCTGATTGGACAGCCAAATTTGCATATTACAGGAAGGATTTCTGGGATAGCATTGAGTCAAGCCTACAGTCACTGTGTAACCTGTCTCTCTGATTAGAGTTGTAGACTAACGCAAGCAGTAAATCACTTCACTCATGGTTCTCTTGCTAGCTGGGTGTGAACTGAGAGTCATTAGAGTGATCAAAGGATTTCCCGTTAGGGTGATCAATGGCAAATTTAAGATGCCATTCCTCACTCAATCTGGCAATCTGACTCTCTCTGCAAATTTAGGCATCTTAAAATGTTTTTATTAATGCCAAATAAAATATCCAGCACAAATTATATATGATAGACATAAATTAATAATTTATAAATTTTATTTCAAACACGTTTTTAGTTAGCGGGACTGCAGCTTATCACCACTCCCGCCCGTGCCGCATATGTGCACTCCCGCACCCGCCCGCGTGCGCATATGTGCACTTCCGGTCCCGCCAGCGCCCGCAATGAGCTTTCAAAATTTGTCCCGCGCCGCACTGCTTTGCGGCGGGTCCCGCGAGTCCCGTGGGACCCCCGCGGGAGTGCAGGGCTCTAACTCACGGTACACGAGTTGATATCCTAGTAGTAGAGTAGCCAATCAGAGCACACGATTGCTCATATCCAGTGAATGTGGATAGAATATATAGACATATATATTCCATCCTATATATGTCTAATTAGTCATTTCTAAGATCTCTGCTATTTTCTAAATTGGATGGAGAATCAAATATTGTACAAAAATATAACATTTTAGCTTCGAAGAGTCGGAAAATCGTTTCCTCTCTGGGATTTATTCATAATGACAAGTCGTAACCTGGCCAGAGAGCACTGATGAGTCTTTTTAAGGCGTAACGAATTAATACAAGTTTGGAAAGTTGTCCAAACATCTTCATGTCCATCATCATTGATACTCGTGCTGCTGGATTTACCGTAAGAAAAGAAAACTCCTAAAGAAAAGGAAATGAACAGAAGAGAAGAAAGGAGGAGAGAAACAGACGGCAGTAGAGGATGAGAGGTCGTGGGGAGCAGCAGGTGTGTTTTGGGGGGCGGAAGGAGGGGAGAGAGTGACACAGAAGCGCGGTGTGTGTGTGTGTTTTAAGCAGCAACTGTGAGGCAACTGTAGGCAGGGAGTGTTTTCTCAAGATGAATATCCAACACACACACACACAGCAAGAATGGAGTTACGCCCAGTAATGTACAATACAATTCACCTAAAACAAATATTCCTCTTCGTACATGTCTATTTAATTTGTATCATAAATTAATGCAAATCTTAAATCAACTGTTTTTTGAATCATTAAACCAGAGACCTTGTAGCACTACACTTACACACTTAGACTCAGCAGCTCAGAATATCATCCTGATTAAGACGGATAATGCGTCATGGGAAACCAGAGAGGCCGTGCGGTCTGATTTGCTTCCGTTTTCCTTCCGAGACTTATTTAGTGATCTTGAGATAATAAAATAATTTTAAAAAAAAACTTTCCTGACACAAGTCTAATACGATTTGTCCAAAAACATGATGCTCTTGAATTCTCCAATCTCAAGGCCTCTGCATGCTCTTGCAACAAGGCTTTCGCAGATAGCTTTTCGCAAACAGTTGTAATTTATTGTTGAGCGAGGAGTAATAGGCGTGCGCGATGTTATTCACCGCCACAACGCAAGGGGGCGCGAAATCGCTAGGAGTAGTTGGTGGGTGTGGTTAGTGGAGTGTTTATCCTCCGGTTACTTATAATGACTAGAACTAGAGTCATATAGATGTCCGTACTTCCTCACTTCCTCGATCAACCGCTCTTCGTGCTGCTCCATCTTCGCTCGTGTTTTTAAAAATGGCCGTCGTGAAAACAAACCAAACCGGGAAAGTAGGGAAGCGGAAGTGCGTGTACAGCGGATGTAGAGTGGACCAATCAGAGCCCTCTTGTCTGCGACGCTGTCTGCGAGGCTTCTGCGGTGGTCACAATTTTTGGGAGGTGCGCGCAGAGTGTCTGCGAAGGTGGGGGGGCTACGCAGACGCTGTCTGCGACACCATCTGCGAGGACTGGGTTGTCAGCATAAATTGGCCTTCAGGCCTCGAAATTAACAGTGTCCCGATGGCCACTGGCCACTAAAATTTAGGCCGGGACAACTAACAAAAAAAAAAAAAAAAAATCACTTTGGGACATTTTTGGGACAGTAGAGAAATAATCAACATCAGAACGTCAGCCCTTCATACGTTTGTCAGGCGCGCGACCCAGCTTTCGGCTCCCAAAAAGCCCCCCGAATTTGATTTGTGCTCTGCAATTACAGCGCGTGTGGGAGCCAGAGACGTGCTGATTCGTGACCCCGCCCATCGCCTTTGATCTGTATTCAGCGCTATTACAGCGCGCGTGCGAATCACTTTCCCGCCAGTTCGCTGACATTCTATCCATGTAAACAACATTCAACCAATCACAGCTTCCAGCCAATCAAGGCATCCGCCAAATATTGCAAACTGCAACTGTTTAATGTTCGGATATTTCCGGAATACGTTTGGTAAAACTCCCTAGCACGAATCATGAGCTCGGTGATGTTTGGGAGATCAGCTGACAATGCCAAATATGATAAACCGGCAAAGCTCGGGCATGTACCGTGTAGTTCGAGCTACCTCGTGAGTTTCGGTAAACTTCGCCAAGTTTCCCACGTAATGACGAGTGGAATTGCCGAAAACAGAAACATCAGTATGTTGTGATGTTGGGTCATGGCGCAGAAGACAATTCTCACGTTTTTTTTTTTTCCTCGCGGGACGCCCTAGCGTCGACGGGAGCGACAAGGATGGCCACAGTCACTGCTCCGACAACTTCAGTGACACCTGACAACGTTGTTCAGCCCGACTGTCGGCCTCCAGATCGTACAGATGAGAGAGGCGCCGACATAAGGAGGGAGGGGGGCTTGGGGGCGATCACTGTACTCTGACTCAGCTTTATTGTTGTACTTCCTGAAAACCAGGTTGGGACAGCCCATCCTCACTTTGGGACAGTTGGAATTTATTTTTGGGACAGTTCTGGGACAATAGGGAAAAAAGTTAATTTCGAGGCCTGAATCTGATTGGTCAGAAGGTGTTGATTCCTTTCTAACCCAGCACCTTGGACAGCAGCTCCAGTAGGTTTATATTAAAGTGCTCGCTCTGATACGTTATGGTTTATTCAACGATAAGTTTATTTAATGGAAGGAGTCTCCAGTGTCAGCACTTAACAGTCAGAAGAAAGTTTTCCTTTTGCACGTTCCGAGCATCAAGCTGGGTTCGAGACCAAACATTTATACCTGCGTTAACGTTTCACAGATATGTCACAATATTAAACACGACTATTAAGGGGTTAAAAAAAAAATCTTGCATTGAAAAAAATTTCTGAGAAATAAATCACCCTGGAACGTGAATATCCAATTATAGGAAAATAACAGCTAACTCTGACTAATCAGTAATTCATTACACCACCCATGACTTTCTTATAACAGGACACTCGGTCATGATTAATTCCTTCATCGATAAGGCTTGTTCCAATCATTTGGAATAAAGCATCTAAAAATATCCTTCTTAGCTAAACCTTTCGATTAGCTTAGACCTTTTGATTTCATAAAATCGGTGAAATCTGGTTCCTTCTGAAGTGTGGTCACTGTGATCTATGGTTATTTCTGTAATATCTCTCAAAAAAATATCAGGCCGTTCTGTTCTGTGGCTGGGAAGTTATTTAATTTGACGGGATTAAAGCAAATAATGTGCATGAAATCGCTCGCTATTTCGCGCAGCCAAGCAGACAGAGGAAGTCCGTGTGTGTGCGCATGCGCAGGTTTACCTTTGAGCGTGCACTGACAGTTCCATCATTCTGTCGCTAAACGAACAGCTGATCACACCGAGGTGCTCGCTGGGCGCCGATATTTATTAGTTTGGTCCTGCGTTTCCTTTCCTTCGTATAGAACATAACGTCTTCTCGCTTTCTTTCCGTTACTGTAGTCGGTCTTTCACGTTTCATTCGCACACTCACGTCCTCCATTTTTCTCTCCTGTTTCAAATTTGTATCCCACAATGCCTTGCGCGAACAGGGAAAGCCCACCACGTGATGCATGACGTAGTATCTTGTATTGGGTCATGGTGAAGCAGGAAAAAATAGCGGAGAATTCAGGGCCACGTGGAGATAAATTCATTAATTGTTCTGTTTAAAAAAAACTAATAAAATTGGAAGTCTGTGAGTCGAATTCAGTAGCTTCCGGTCACTAAACAAAAATAATTAGGTGTCGGGAAAATTCTTTTTATGACCTAGACTTGAAAAATCTGAAAGGCGGTCTAGCTTTATTTGAATCAACAAGTATTTTTTTAACCATCAAATTTTCCCAAAAAAAGATATAGATGAGAGAGATGTTTGACAGAATATTAGCTTAGATTTTATCATCTCAAGATAACAATAAAAATACAATTTCTAATAAATATAATATTGGTTTAATTAAATCAAAAAAATAAATAAATACCCAAGAGCAGCATGGTCTCTCTGGACTCTCAGCGTAATGAACAGCAAATGCATGTTGCTTTAAGCGGTTTAGTGATTTATTTTAAAAGTAAATATATACAATATATATATTTAAGAAAAAGCAGTAATAATTAGCATCAAGCTTGGATAAGTAGCATGAACAGCTATGATTTATGACTTATTTTAGCTCATTGAGAACCAGATGTCCGTATGGGCGTCGGGGGGAAAAAAGGAAGGACACATGGAATGAACATGTAAATATGAAATACTCACTGATCACGAATAGAGCCTCACAACACAACACTCGCACTCCCCCAACTAGAGATAATCGTTTGGAGAGTTAAGAACTTTCACAACGTTTCTTTTTTGTTTTGTTTTCAAATTTTTTAAAAGGATTTTTTTTTTTCTTTCCAAAAACAACACTCATGCTTGGGAACAGATACGGGAATCCGTCATCAAGTCGTAATTCGGGAAGACAAACGCAAAACAGGAAACGCAGAAGCATGAAATAAATAAATAAATAAATAAATAGCCAACTCAAAAGCAAGGAGAGGACTCGGAGTCATCAAAAAGCAAGCAATGACTCGAGGGCAGATTCAAGTCCACACCAAAAGCAGCACAGTTTAAACATTTTTCCCTTCCCTCAGGTTTCAGAAATGCATTTTAAAAATAATAATAATAGAGTGCTCTGAGAGCACAATCTCCCCCACTGGCAACTCGGCCATAACTCTGGTAAAATGTGACTGAATTGAATGAAATTACAATATGCACATTACCGACATACCTAGGAATGGGAATCGAAAACTGGTTCTTGTTGAGAACCGGTTCCCAGTGTTTCAATTCCATGGAATCATTTGCCAGATTTGCTAACGATTCCCTTATCGATTCCAGCAGGCACGACTAACGCCATGTATATTACGCAAGTTACGCAACGTGCGTAGCGACATGCAGTAAGCAGTAAACATGGCAACCAAGCGGTTTAAACGCTCAAAAGTTTGGCTGCATTTTTCAAGGAAAGAGGACAACCGGGCGACCTGCAGCCATTGCAAAGTAGATGTTACATCGTCGGGAGGGAACACGAGTAATATGCAAAAACATTTGCGCGCACAGCATGCGATACTTTTAAATGAATGTCACGTTTTCGACACGCTTCGGACTGGTGAATCTGTGTTGCTCCTAAACTAAACAAAGTTGATGCTAATCGACCTGTTTGTTCTCCTCTTTTTTCAAATGAGAATCGATAAGAGAATCGATAAAGAACCGAATCGTTAAGCAGAATCGAAATCGTAAAAATCTTATCAATTCCCATCCCTAGACATACCGTATAACAAAGAATCCTGCCAAGTTTCGTGAAATTCTTCCAAAAATTGAGAGAGGAGTTGATTTCAGAAGGCCAGTACCCTTCCTAGGACGGACGGATGGACATCGCCACGATGTAATCCCCCTTTGGGCCTTTCGGCCAGCGGGGGATAAAAAAATTGGGGGTAAATTCCAAAAAACAAATCGTGAGGCAAAAACAAAAAAAAATCGTAAACCATTCTGTATTGACTGTATATGTCGATGATGTCTGTGTTCTGAGTGCTACGTGAAAATCGAAATTGACTCCAGAATGACATCTGTTTTAATCTAAAAAATTTTTTTAAATTAATAAATTATTGATTATTTTAAAAAATTAATTGATTTTTTTTTATTACTTTTTGCAAACTGCTCAGGTCTTTTGTTGTTGGAGAATTGAGCATTAATTTATCAAAAAAAAAAAAAGTCAAAACTTCACAGAACCTTTCTTTGGTTTACTGAATTATGAGAAGTTGTCGTTATGAATTAAGGTCTTTCTAAATGAAACCTGGAACTTGTTTTCATTTCACAACATTAAATATAACTATAAATGGATAAAAAAATAAATAATTCTTTAATCAGTACAAATCTGTAGATTACATTTAGCAGTTGCTCTTAACATACCCAGAGCAGCCTAGGGAGCAGTTGGAGGTTCGGTGCCTTGCTCAAGGGCACTTCAGCCATTCCTGCTGGTCCAGGGAATCAAACCAGTGACCTTTTGGTCTCAAAGCGGCTTCTCTAACCATTGTTCCATGGCTTCCCCCAATTACTGGCCAATCGCTGGTGTATAATAGAAATAAAACACTCTGGGGGGGACACACTGATGAGAAAATCAACTTTTCAGTGATGTAACACTTGAGGGACTCTGCTTTGCATCGTTGATTATTTTCCCATCCCAGCATGCCCTGAAACTTTTCATTCCAAACTTAATAGCACACGTGTAGTTGGAGCACTATCGTTAATTTAGTTTTCACGAGATTCTATTCTACTTTTTAACGTCTCCTATTAGATGACCGATGTAACCCGAGACCCAACGCTAAGCCACGCCCAGAAAAATCTGTTCCACCAAACAATTAAAAAAAAGTGCCAACAAAAGCGAGAACCAAACAACAACAAAAGTAGAAAGAAGCACAAGTGAACAACACAACATTCAGCCACACCCACTACAGGCGCATGCCACACCCTCCTGGTCCTCCAGGAGACTGATCAGTCATGCAACACAGCATGCACTGGGCAGCTAGAGAGCACCCTGACACACCCAACACCTCAAAGCCCATAGACACTGGACAGAAAACATTTTGCTGAAAGGAAGCAAATATTTTACAGACAGAGAAAGAGAAATAACAGATACGAAGACTTAGGAGAAAAAAAAAAAGTCTGATGTCGGGGTGCTAACCAGCTGACCATCGTTCAGTCGCATTACGGTTCTAAACTATGAACAATAAGGTAGGCACAGACCAAGCAGTTGGTTATACAGCTTGGCACGCAGACACCAGACGAGAGAGACTGCAGCAAGGGTTTGACGTGATCGTGTGTAATGTTCGTCCACACCTTAGTCTTCGCCTTGGGGCTGCCGCTGCCCTCCAGCCCCTCATCGGGGGTTTCATCTGGCCGGCCGCTGTTCAACCAGCGCGTCTTGTCACGCTGTCCCCGCTGGAAGCTGTGCTTCAGCGGAGAGCGAGCGCCCGAGTCGCTGTCCTCGGCGTACGAGTAGCCCGTGGCGGACGGCGGGATCTCTACGTCGCTGTACTTTTTAGCTTTTTCCCGCAGAGCTGGGCAGCGGTACGGGTAGCCAGTCCTGTAGCCCTGGAAAAGGTGGGATAGAAAGAAAAGAATGAAGACGGACGCTACTTTGCTCTGGGGTATCCACCATGCACTTTCCCATACAAAGCACTCTAAGGGTTGGTTATTTGTCCTTGAACATGGAGTGAAAATAACCCAAATCAAGCTTTTACAAGTGGTCGTAAATATACTCGAGTCCTAACACCACTTCGGTTCTTGTGAGAAAATCAAAACAAAGGTCTTCAAGATCTTACCAAATTATCCAGCATGCGCATAAGGGCTTCAAACTCCTGCTCCCCGACCTGCCACTTGGGATGCGGGCTCGTCCCTTCACCAGCAGGCTCCGGGTGACGAGGACGCACTTTGTACTTCCCTGGGTCCAACATGACCAGGTTATCAGGGCCACCTGCACTCGCGAGGGTACGGACCTACACAAAAAAATTTAAATTAAAAAAAAAAAAAAAAAACATGCACGGTGCTTTAATGTAGATAGGATTTACTAGAGCTTCTGCAACGATAGCTGGGGATTCTTGTATTGCTAGCTTGGACCATTCTAGCATGGATCTTCTGGAAGACTACCACAGATCTTCTGCTATGCTTGCTGAGAATGTCTGTAGTGCTCGCCTGGATCTTCTGCCACATTGCACCACACTGGCACGGATCTTCTCCCACACACCACTGTAGGTACAGCGCTACAGCCCGTCTAAGAACTACAGATCCCATCAACCAACTTCCGCGATGACCTACGTCACGCCTGGGCGGGATCACCTACGTCACTTCCTCCATGAGCCCATAAGTGACTCAAGCACACTTCCGTCTTCCTCTTTTGGCGCTGTTGGACCTCGTGTCACTAAAGACATAAAGAGGCACTCTCTCATCGGACCGTCCGAAATCACGACTTCTTTCTTGCAAGTAAAAGAGATTTAAAGATATTTTTTTGGGCTTTTTACACCTTTATTGGATAGGACAGTGTAGAGACAGGAAATGAGCGGGAGAGAGAGAGACGGGAAGGGATCGGGAAATGACCTCGGGCCGGAATCGAACCCGGGTCGCCCGCATTCATGGTATGGCGCCTTAACCACCTGAGCCACGACGCCCCCAGCAAGTAAAAGAGATTTAGCGCGCTTTTGTGTTTTCCGCTGGCCACAGTAAAATTACTACCCAAGTGCGTTATTTCACTCAGATTGAGTTACAACCGGTTTTCATTTATTATAAGTAACGTTACGACTGCCACCCAAAGCAGTTAATTAAAAGTTAGAAGCGACCGGATTCCTTCTGACTTAATCGCTGTGCACGTTATTGAGCAGAGACTCTTCTTCACGAACTACGAAGCGTCGGACCAAGAATTCTCTGCGCTTTCACGGAAGCGACTCACGTGCTCCTGTGGACTCCAGAAATTTCGGAACATTTCTGCATCCTACACAGAGGCAAAATACTGGAAAGTAAGACTGGCATTTTGGGCAAAACTAGTCTTAGGAATTAGCTTTATGAAGTAGTGTGAATTTAAACTCAGGAATTGTTTAATTGTGCACACTGATCTTGTCTTCTACATTGCTCTCTCAGTTGTTTTTAAGAGATAGGTATTGCATGCTCTTTTTGCTATCCTTCCTAACACTGTTAATTTCATTATTACACACATTTGGATCTCATCAAGGTTTCAGTGGATTTAGTAATGTTATAAGCTAGTGGGTTAGCTGCCACGGCTAATTCTTTTGTCTCAAGGCAAGCCACGAGGTAGTCTCACCTCCCCCCAACACATAGATAAAATTCAAATCCCTGAAACACACCCACACCGACACACACACACACGCTCATCAAGTATAGAGATCTTGCATGTGACGTCACAGCCGATCCAGATTGTAACAGACGCCATCTTGTCGGTCAAACGCCATATTTCTGCCTTCTACTTCTGGTTCTACTTCTACCTTTTCTTCTGGAAAACCCTACTATATACAATTCTACTACAACGGCTGCGGCTACAAGCTCTCCCTACCTGTGCACGTTTTTTGTGTGTATTTTTGCGTGTTGTTCGTCTGTACCGGACTTCAATATCCACTACAACCGTATGGACTTACTGGACATTGGTTTCCAGCAGAAAATGACGGTTTGTAGCGATTTCCATCGCATGCACAACATTCCGGACGAGATAGCAAGACCAGCGGGGTCTCTGTGGATTGTTATCGGGTCTGGCAGGCAAAGGAGGCGGCGTCGGGAGAGGAAGCAAAAGCGAGGCGGCAGGCAGAGCCGGCCTGTTGACTAAGCCCAGAAAACAGCCACTCAAACCTCCACTGCTAAGCCTCTATCTCTCAAACGCCAGATCCATGGTAAACAAGACGGACGATTTGGAATTACAGCTGGAATTACCTTATTCTATTCTATAATCGGCTGGTCAGTGCTATACTAGATATTACTGATATATCTAGTATCAGTACTAGTAATACTTAAGTGACTTACCCGTCCAATGAGGATTATTTTCTTGTTTACAAGATGCCACATCTGAGGGCGGCTGACAAATCCTGAATTTCTGTAAAGATAACTGTCCAGAGATTTATAAGCACGCAGTGCTTCACCACTGAACAGCGAGGGAAAGTTAATGAGGTAATTATACACGTCTGGGTATTCCACCTCTGGCAGTTCAATATCCACTGACACGGTCGTGAAAACTCCGTCCGGTAATCGATAAGGGTCACTAATCTGTAGGTCGTTTATTTTAGACATATATCTAGTTATCTGTTCATTAGAAAAATGAGCCGTGTAGTCCGTCGGTTGAAATTGATCCATTTTGTACACGAGTGCAGCAGTATCCAGCGGTGTTTTTTACCGACAAGATGGCGGCTGTGTACTTTCCGGTCACGCGACTGCAAGATCTCTATATGACCATATTGTATATAATGTATTAAACTACTATTACCCATTTTTATCATTGTTAGAATAAATTCAATTCATTGTTAAACTGTGTCTGTGTTGCTTCTATATATTTTTGAAGTCATCCAATCTCAAAAGACCTCCAAATTGCCTTCAGTGTGCCATTGGTTGTAGCTTGGTAAGTGATACATTATTGCTGCATTGGAAGTGATCATAATAATTTGGAATATACCATAATTTAGCTGTTTGGTAATGTATTATTAAGCACCAAAATTAATGGTATTATTAATGAGACCGATTTAATGAGACTGATTTAATGAGATTGATCACTTAAGACCAATAGAACCCTACACCACGCTGGCACGGATCTTCTCCAATATACCACGCTGGCACGGACCTCCTCCCATGCACCACGCTGGCACGGATCTTCTGCATTTCTAGCCTGAATCATCTGCAGTCCACACCTGGACATTCTGGGCTGCTAACATGGATCTTCATCGTGCTGTGGACTGTGTGTAGATTTCTGTACAACAAATCCTCTACAGTGAACCCAAACACACAGAGATGGAGTGTTACCTGAATCTCGCAGGCTGTAACCAGATTGTGGATGTAGTAAAAAGCCTCTTCTACAGTTTCCCCTACTGACACCAGCCCATGGTTCCTCAGAATCAGCACCTAAACAGCACACACACACCCAAGCTGTATCACAAGACCTATTCTATAATCACTGAAGGAGGAGGTATGGTTACAGTAGCTACCTTGCTCTTGGGGCCGAGGTTCTTCTGTATCAGGATGCTCTCCTCGCTGTCCACCAGAATGCCATGGTAGTCATGGTAGGTCACCTCGCCCAGAGACAGGGCCTCGGGAGAAATGGGCAGTAGACCACACTTCATAGCTGAAACCTTGACCAGGACATAAAGGGGAAGGGTGCGTGAGAGAAGTTTGAGCAACAAGGACAACACTGCTGTGGAGATCTTGCATCAAAGAAAAAAAAAATAAAAAATACACAAGTGTGTTACCGCTGCGCCAGCAGGAGTGTGGATGTGCACAATGCACTTGATGTCAGGTCGGGCTGCGTATATGGCGGAGTGCAGGGTGAATCCCGCCTGGTTCACGCCCAGGTTCGTGCTGCCTCTGTCCACGATCTCGCCCTGCAGGTTGATCTTTACCTGGAAACATGCAGGGAAACAGAGGAAGGAAGATATCTGGGTAAATTCCTATCATTAGTACACCGTTATAAGAAAACCAATCAAATCAGTGCAGGGCTCGACATTAAAGTGCATATCACGGGTAAATTCAGGAGCGAGATCAGTGTAATTCTCCTATTTTATATTAAACTTTGGTCAAATATCTGTCACATTCTCTGCAATTTTTTACCTTGCGCAATACCAGAAAAATTCAGTTGAAATCAAGCCATTTGAGGCGAATTGGTCCGCCTCTGAAAAAACTTGGCGTTTGGATTTCCCGGCAAACACTGATTTTCATGACGTTGCATGCGGGGGGCCTCCCTCTGAATCCTACACCAGCGCTGGTTTGTTTATGAGAAAACGACCTGGTGGTTTTCTGCAAATTTCTTCAACGTTATCGCGTAATTATTAAAATGGTTAACAGATGTATCGTAGGAGGGTGTAGCAACACCGATCATGATGGGATTAGTACTCATCGTTTTCCAAAAGACCGGACAATGAGAGAGAAATGGGAGCGCTTGGTCTACACAGGCTGTGCACTGAAACCGTGCAAAGCTCTCGCAGCCTGCTGGCGCTTCCGCAGGTGACGTCACGAATCTGGCTCCAGACTCCCTTGGGATTTTTCCAGACGCGTTTTGTTATTTTGTTTTATTTTTTTCTGCTGTAGACAGATGGCCTTGTGCAAAATTACCCTTCTGGATGAGTGTGTAAAGGAACATACTTTCATATAAAAAAAAAAAAAAACGAAATTGGTCCAGAATATGCACTTTAAGCTCCGCCCGCTGGTCACTTAAGTGAATTCACATCTTTAAACTTTAAATCTGTTTTCCTTCAAAAATCATTTTACCATCACCACGTAATTATTAAAATGGTTAACAGATGCATTGTAGAAGGGTGTAGCAACACCAATCTTGATGGGATTAGTACTCGTTGTTTTCCAAAAGACTGGACAATGAGAGAGAAATGGGAGCGCTTCGTGTGAGGCACCCGGGGAAATTGGCTACATGCTACAGCATTATTTGTGGTGCTCACTTCACAAGGCCGGATGACTTTGAGAACTATTTGCAGTGGGAAATGGGCTTCGTGAGGCAACTTGATCTAAAAAAAAAAAGATGCAGTCCCATCTGTCAGAATGTCCAAAGCAACACCGTCTCCATCTGTGTCAGCGTCACCAAAGGAGCCGGCCGTGTTCGTCTCCCCTGACAGAAGGCCAAGTGCCGCATCCACTGAGGCCCTCGAAGCCGAAGACCAAGCAGAGCCGAGAAAAAGACCAAGAAAATCGGCAATTCACAAGTTGACTGTTGCCAGGGTAAGAAATCATTCTGACATCTCATTATATTCTTCATCCAAAGGTGAAGTAACATTGCGCTCAGGCGACAATTCCATATTTCAATGCAAAAATCGCTAGCTGCTAAACTTGGTCTACACAGGCTGTGCACTGAAACCGTGAAGCTCTCGCAGCCTGCTGGCGCTTCCACAGGTGACGTCACGAACCTGACTCCAGACTCCCTTGGGATTTTTCCAGACGCGTTTTGTTATTTTATTTTTTTCTGCTGTAGACAGATGGCCTTGTGCAAAATTACCCTTCTGGATGAGTGTGTAAAGGGACATTCTTTCATATTAAAAAAAAAACCAACAACACCACAGAATTGGTCCAAAATATGCACATTAAGGACTGCCCGATTGCCTGGGGCAAGTGAAACACGCATTCGGGCAGGTGGGATATGTCCCCGACATGCCCGACCAGGCAAGTTGGAATGAGCATATATTATGAACTAGCAGCAAAAAAATTAGCCTTTTTGATCTTTTATTATTTCAGTTCCTAAAAGCATCCCTCCCTCACTACGTATCTGCCATTACGTCTTGACTGTTTTCTTCGTCATGTACTACGTTCAGACTGCAACCTGAAACGACCCATATCCGATTTGTTGTGAAATCCGATTTTGTTAGGCCGTTCACATTACCAATTATATGAGACTTGCATGCGATCTCCAATATGAACGGAAAACGACCCAAAAGTGTCCCGCATGCGCAAATTGACACGTAATAAGCACATCTACGTAATACGTAAACCAAAAAAAAAAAAGCACACTCTTCAAGTTTGCAAGTAAAGCATGGAGATGAGGCGAGACCTGGCGATGTGGTTTTTGTGGCAGCGGCGGAACTCACACAATAATCTGATTAATGTGGGCAGCAGACTAATGAGACCGAAGGTGTCAAATTACTGGAAATTTCCAGAACAATCTTAGAATCTTGTAATACAGGATGGTTTAAGTTATAAATCAGTTATAGAAACTGTTTTATTTAATCAGGCTAACAGATCAACATCCAGGTCCCTACCAAATCCACCATTAGCTTGATCAATTCTATAAAAGTCTATTTAAATTCTGAAAACTGTACAAATGTTGTTTTCCACCAAAGAGGCGGGATTAGCCAACGCAGAATAGTGACGTTTGTCTCTTGTTGATGACGTGTAGGTCGCATGAATGCGACCTGACCGGTCAGACTGCAGTCGCATGTGAAAATAATGGATATGCATCGGAATTAGGACCACATATCCAAGCGGCCTGGGTCGCATGTGAAAAAAAATCGGATCTGTGTCGTTCAGATTGTCAATAACAAATCGGATACAGGTCGCATATGGGCAAAAAAATCAGATATGGGTCGTTTCAGGGTGCAGTCTGAACGTAGTCTTGGTTTCATTTACTGCTTTGCAAATTATTTTATATCCCCCCGCTGTTGTAGTATGGTACGCGTACTGTTTATAGACCCCGTGTGCATGACGTCACGCATCACGTGATCATTACAGCTGGGGTCAGACAGGCACCGTCTTTCATGAAAGCAGCTTAATCTGTCTTCATTTTTGCGCCGTTTTTGGTTGTTCAAACAGAAATAGATAAAAGGCATTCCCGTCTCCCTGCTCTCAAGAAAAATGTTCACAAATAGAAGCAAATGCTTGAAGAACAACGAGGAAATGAGCGGTTAAAGAATCAGAGGAGAGCTGCTCAGCCTGAAAACTCCAGAGAAATTCATGATTGTATTTAAAATGTATTTTACAAAAACAAAGTCAGAAGTGAGGATGGAAGAGTTTGCTTAAGAATCTCGTTTTAATTTTCTGCTCGCATTCGAGTTAGCGCTTTCATGAAAGTGTTTGGTTTTCTTACAGGTGAAGCCGCTTCTTTATTCGACACAGAAAACCCAGATTGGTTTCAAACAACTCGGGCATTTAAAAAAAAAAAAAAAAAAACCTCAACAAGGAGCGGCATGCGCGATAAAATCCTGAAAGAACAGAAGAGATTAAGAGCAGAGAGAGCTGGAGCTTTGTTTCTGTTATCAGAGGAACACAGTCCTGGGCAAAATATTTATATCTCTTAGATGTATCACGTTCATTATGTCTTCTTATTAAATCAAGTCATTAGTTTTCTTTTATTACAGACATGTAAAAGTTTTTTCCTTTACCTGACATGTTTCATAACATCAGCTGATTATAAAAGCACGTCACACACCAACATCCGGATGACCCTCTGATGAAGACGGAAGTTACACCGACAAAATATGTCAGGTAAAGGAAAAAACTTTTACATGTCTGTAATAAAAGAAAACTAATGACTTGATTTATATATCTTTTTGTGTTATATCATCCACCTCTAGGTTTATTTAAAAAAAAACAAAAAAAAAAACCACCACACTGCATCATGACAGACCAGCTGCACTGATTCAAATACAGGTTGCCAGGTCTGTATCAAACACCCACAACCTACTAACTAAATTTTAAACTCAAACATTATTCCTGTCTGTCATGACGCAGCACAGGTTTTTTTTTTCTTTAAACCTCGAGGTGGATGATATAACAAAAAACAAAAAAAACCCACACGATATATAAATATTCTCAAACACAGTACTGTTCAAAAGTCTTGGCACCCTGTTGTTTTCTTCATACAAACTTTGTTATAGATTTCCATTTTATGATTTCTACATTATCGAGTAATGAACCTACAGTCAGAGAATTCTACACAAACACACTGAACTTTACAACAGCTGCATGCGAAATGGAAATAAATCAACTAAGGTAGGAAAAACTATTTTGGATAGAATTGTTATTGTCTGTTACAAGTAAAAAGTAACCGATAACCAAACTTAAAGGGGAACAGAGGGCAATATATAGAGTAAATATAACAATAAAACACACATTAACGAACCTTATTCAAGACTTACAAAAGTTTTTTGTTCTAAGGTTGGAAAGTTATAGTGTTTGGAAAGTAGCTCGAGCAAACTATTTCCGCAGTTTGAACAGCCCGCCATGATATTAATTTTATCCAATCAGAATGCACGTTCATTTTCTCTGCGTAACACTCATGATGTATGTATGTGCCCAGTTGTGTTGGCTCATTGAGGCTGGGAATAGCACGTGTGAAATACCTGTTTCTGCCTCTTGCGACGATTTCGCAAGTCCACGGGTGGCGCCTATCTCATTGCAGCAAATAAATTCTGCTGGACTCGTGAGCAACTCCACGTTACATTTTCCGCACGAGCACCACGCCGTGTCACCTGCACGCAGACGCTCTGCCCCACGCTCGCCATGCCCATGGTCAGCATCAGTCTCATCCTCGCCGTCATCCGAGCTTTCTTCTCTTATTTCATCACCGGAGTCGAGAGTACCTCTCCTAGGTTCAAACTGGTACCCTTCTAAGCCATAGCCTGCTTGCAGTGTGTCTTGCGGGATCTCTTCGTATGATTCGACAGAGCTGTCGCTTTCACTTGATGCGCCCGACGCCATGATTACACGCTTATCGCCTCTATTTCGGAGAGTTCCGCTAGTGCAGTGGGTAGCGCTGACGTCACGGTCTTTTAAAAATGGCGACTCTTGTGCGGTTTAGCGTATAAAGTATTATATTTACAATTACCAAGATATTTCGTTGTTTTCTAGTATATAAATTTGATAGAATACTTAAGAATACGTTACTTTGTCACATCAGCAACCGTATATATTATATTTTGTACCCCTTTAATAATAAGCTTGATCAATAACCAAACTTCAACTCAATGTGTGATCTTCATTTTATGTTGCAATTCACAACTATTCTATGGTTTTCCTAAAAAAAAAAAAAAAATGTAGTACTCGCAAAATAGGCGGAAAAGTGATAATATCGGGAGAGCAAGTAGAAATCAACCCCCCTTGTCCCCCAGGGCAAGTGGGTTTAAAAGTTAATGTCGAGGCCCTGCAGTGACCGAGCAAGACATGAAATGGAGCTCCACCACAAAAAAGGGATTCATCAACAGTTACTGTTGTAATTTTTATCCTTTTATAGTTACATTTAATGTTGTGGAACATCCAGGAGACAAGTTCGAGTCAAAATGTGCTTTTTTTTTTTTTAAATAAAAGGCAGTACTAAGAACACAGTAAAACAGACTTCTTTAAAAGAAGCCCCATCAGCGAGGTTTAAACTGTTGACGCGTCCTTTAAAACACTTCCTCCTAGTTTACACAAGAGGGCAACAGTTAATGATAGAAGATCCACACACTCAATCCTGTGCCACAAATTTACGTCCCCAGTTACTACGGAAACAGCAGCATGTTAGAAGGAGCTCATTCGTATAAACTGGAACTGCAGCACATTCAGAGCTGCTGCACTAGAAAATGAATCAGCGCTGATGTGCTGATCTACTGATCATGCGCCTTCTGCGTACTTGTGTACTGATGAGCAGCAGGAAGTCTGCCAAGGCAAATTCGTCTTTCGCAACACCGTGACTAACGCAACACGAACTCGGAGATGACTTAATGATAACGTTTTACTCCACTCAATAGTTTTAGATTTGTGGATAATGAAGGGGTGTCTGTTTAGTATTCAGAGGCGAGGGGAAGGAAAAAAGGCGACATAATAAAGCTGATTGGGAGAGAGAGAGAGAGAGAGAGAGAGACACTCCTTCCACAATGACTCGGCAGAAACAAGGTCTCAGAAACCTTGCTATGCTCACATTTGAAAAATTATGCTCATAAAAAAATAAATATAATCTAAAATACATAAAAATGTATTCAGTTTACAAAGACGCACAGCTTTCCTCTGGAGTTACGAGACTGCAGTACTGTAGCCAAGACTGGAAACAATGACACATCTGCATTCTTTAACCAACTGTTGCGTAATTAACAGTTATTCCACAAAATCGAGTCGTACATGAGCCGATAGCCGACGAGGCACGTAGCACCGAGATTGAGTGGAATAACTTTAATTCTATCCACATTCACTGGATTTTGAGAAACCGAGCTTTTTTTTTTTTTTGCAAATTCGATAAATAAAAACTTTATACAAAATGTCCGACAAAATCATTTCCGCTTGTGAAATTTGTGAAAAATACTATAATAATTCTTGGAAAAAAATGAGCTCTTACTATCAAATACTTTTATTCCATATTTTGTTGCTTTTTTTGGGGGGGGGGGGGGGGGGGGGGGTGTTTTCGAGTTTTTATTTCGTCCTCGGTTGGTTCATTAACACGCGCCGCCATTTTGTTTTTCTCTACTCACGGTATATGAGCTGATAGCCTAGTAGCCAATCAGAGTTGGTTGCTCATATCCAGTGAATAGGATTAAATTTTTTTTTGGGGGGGGGGGGGGGGGGGGGGGGGGTGTCAAAATACAGAAAAACCTAGGAATGAATAGGGGTCAGGGTGCATCAGTTGTCCCCAAAACTGAAAAGTTCCTCCGATCATGATGCATTTTTGTTTTTATGTTCCTTTTGGTAAGAAAACACACTGGGTGAAATATTTTGACAAAATTCAAAAGTTTAATGGTGGCACCAGGAGCTCAAAGTTATGGAAAAAGCTGCTATTTTATGACTTTTATGACAAAATTTCGATCACTTTTCATGAAACATTATGGCACCTTATAGAGTATACCAAATATCTTAGATACACATTTTTAGTACATATTCTAAATATATTATCAAGCACAGTTTGAGTTTTAGCTGTTCATTGAATCATTGTTCAACTACTTTTAAACAGTACAAATGTATTATGAATCACATTAATGCTTCTCAATCCCTTGCAAAGGTTCTTAACATGATCTCTGGCTCACAAGAAATCAATAAACGGAGTCCAACATTGTGATTCAAACCTTACGCGAAAACATAAAATAAGCATTTTTTGGCAAAAAATGAACCTCATGGTGCCACCATTAGACTTTTGAATATGGTCAAAAAAATTTTACAGGATGTCTTTATTGGTGAAAAGGAACACCCAAACAAAAATGCATCAGATTTTATGAAAGTGAGGGCAACTGATGCACCCTAATAGGGGTGTACAAACTTTTGACTGGTACGGTGTATATACTACAAATCACTGATACTGTATAAATCACTTAAAGGTGCCCTTCCACCAAAAACGTTTAATACTGGCTCTTTTTGAAATACCATAGTTCACTCAGAGTTGCATGCTGCATGCGAAAATGTAATTCTACTCCCATTCCCTGTATTAGCTAATGAAAGAAAATAGTCGGAAAAACGAGCGGATCTGGAAAAGCCATACGATCTTACGTCACTTCGTAAATTAGTATTCATGGCCTCGCCCACCTTGGCTTGCGACCGCCCACGGGAAGGAAGTTTGGATTTAAGTGCGAGGACAGATAGCAGAGCCAGTGTTGCCAGATTGGGCGGTTTTAAGTGCATTTTGGCGGATTTGAACATATTTTGGGCTGGAAAACGTCAGCAGTATCTGGCAACACTGAGCAGAGCCTATCTGGTCAGTAGCTAACGAAGAGGACCTAACAGCAAGTCGAAAACATGTCTGAACAAGTTCGTGCCTGTGTTATTTGTGGCAGTAACACATCAACGTTGCATTTCTTGCCCAAGATAGAAGAGGTGAAGAAGAAATGGCTGGAATTTATCTTTGGAACACCACCAGCGAAGTATAATGCAGCGTTAGTACTGTGTTCTGATCATTTCAACCACAGTGACTTTTCAAATGTCGGTGCCTTCGGTAGTGGTTTTGCTTCAAGGTTGCATTTAATCCCTGGATCTGTACCGTCAAGACGATCGACCACCAGCTCACAAGCTGTAAGTAAAACATGAACTTTTTGTTCGAAGGTTTTTGCTCCAAAACAGCATGTTCATATTCTCCACGTTAGCATGCATGACATGGTCACAAGCTCGGCAGCGATGAGAGTTTTCCGCTTTTTCTGAGTAAAAAAAACGACCTTTTTATATTATGCCAAATCCGTTGAGAAATGTTTTTTATTAATTTCAGGGGGTTGGGGTATGTTCCTTCATGCTGTTCAAACTTTATTAACTCCAACGATGTTTACACATTATTTGTAAGTCGCCATCTTTAGTCTCGTTTAAATCTCGTTGAATGTGATGTAAAATTCGTGTTATCTACATTGTTATTGGTCAAAACATCGACGTCGAGACCATAATAGCCAATCAAAACAGTTTTTACAAAGACACTCGCATTCATTTTTTTTTTAAGTCACTCGTTCATTTTATTCGTTTGTTTGTTCAGTAAAAACCCAAACATTTGTTGAATTTTTCTTATTTCTTCGCGTTGCACCTCAATGACATCAGCGCGCGGTATTTTTCCCTTAGCGGTTTGTTCCTTCTCTCTCGCCGTAGTAAGACACCCACATCCGCTTGTTCTGACTCACTGGAGGTAGCGCCACAGTGCTGTTAGCCAATCAGAGGTAACACGTTTACATTTCATGAATATTAATGAGTAAGAGCTGAAATCCTGTCGTTCTCCCGCCACCCACTCCTCCACCAAACTAGAACAGCCTGAAACAGGAGAACCACAACATTTTTTTCACCAAAACCGGCTCACAGGGCGTTCATTCATACTAGAGACCACCGCACAATTAATGAAAAAACGGTGCAAGGAGACCTTTAAGGATTTAATTTGCACTTTAAAAATCTACCTCTTCCCTTGGTTCAATACACATCATGTATTCACTGACTATACACTACCGTCTTTGTCCATCTTTTGTTTTGTTATACTGTACCAGCTTTTATGTTGGTATAATAATAAATAAATACCCACAGAGGTCATGATCCACCAAATAGCAATATATTTTTATTTATTTTTTGGAAAAAAAGCAGTAATGATCTGTACACTGCAAAAAATGACATCTTAGCAAGTGAAAATATCTGGAACACGGGCAAATTTCTTTAATAGTTCTTATTATTCTATCCACATTCCCTGGATATGAGCAATCGTGCATTCTGATTGGCTACTCTACTACTAGGACATCAGCTCATATGGAGCACTTGCATGTGACGTCACAGCCGATCCAGATTGTGACAGACGCCATCTTGTCGGTCAAACGCCATATTTCAGCCTTCTACTTCATTCTGTTTCTACTTCTACCTTTTCTTCTGGAAAACCCTACTATATACAATTCTACTACAACGGCTGCGGCTACAAGCTCTCCCTACCTGTGCACGGTTTTTATGTTTTTTGTGTGTATTTTTGCGTGTTGTTCGTCTGTACCGGACTTCAGTATCCACTACAACCGTATGGACTTACTGGACATTGGTTTCCAGCAGAAAATGACTGTTTGTAGCGATTTCCATCGCATGCACAACATTCCGGACGAGATAGCGAGATCAGCGGGGTCTCCGTGGATTGTTATCGGAAGCAAAGCGAAGGAGGCGGCGCTGGGAGCGGAAGCAAAAGCGAGGCTGTAGAGTCGGCCTGTTGACTAAGCTCAGAAAACAGCCACTCAAATCTCCACTGCCAAGCCTCTACCTCTCCAACGCCAGATCCATGGTAAACAACACGGATGATTTGGAATTACAGCTGGAATTACCTTATTCTATTCTATAATCGGCTGGTCAGCGCTATACTCAATACTTAAGTGACTTACCCGTCCAATGAGGATTGTTATTTTCTTGTTTACAAGATGCCACATCTGAGTCGCTGACAAATCCTGGATTTCTGTAAAGATAACTGTCCAGAGATTTATAAGCACGCAGTGCTTCACCACTGAACAGCGAGGGAAAGTTAATGAGGTAATTATACACGTCTGGGTATTCCGCTGGCAGTTCCATATCCACTGACACGGTCGTGAAAACTCCGTCCGGTAAGCCATAAGGGTCACTAATCTGTAGATCGTTTATTTTAGACATATATCTAGTTATCTGTTCATTAGAAAAATGAGCCATGTAGTCCGTCGGTTGAAATTTATCCATTCTGTACACGAGTGCAGCAGTATTCAGCGGTGTTTTTTACCGACAAGATGGCGGCTATGTACTTTCCGGTCACGCGACTGCAAGATCTCTATACCGTGAGTCGAGAAAAACAAAACGGCAGAGCGTGTTGCTGAACCAACCGAGGACGAAATAATAACTACTCGAAAACAAACCCACCCAAAAAAAAGGCAACAAAATATGGAATAAAAGTATTCGATGGTAAGAACGTATCTTTTTAAAATTACTTCTCAATAATTCTTATTATAGCATTTTTTCACAAACAGCTCCTGTCATTTCGCCGGTTTCTTTACATTCTATGCGGAAATGATTTTGTTGGATTGTTTTTACCTATCGAATTTGCAAAAAATAAAAATGCTCAGTTTGTCAAAATCATGGCTTATAGACGACTTGGTGCTCCGCGCCTCGTCGGCTATCAGCTCACGTACGACTCGATTTCGTGGAATAACTTAGCTATACATCAATTACAATGTGATTTTAAAAACTTACAGACTTAAATTTTCTTATTCCACTGACAGATAATTTTGCTTCCATCTAAAAATAAATCCTTCAAATTCAAAAACTGATTTTGAAGACGATTCAAGATGGCCGCCCCGTAACACTCAGCTCTTGTATATTGTACACATCAATCGATGACTGATTCACTTCCTGGATTCAGAGTCGATTGTTGTTTTCTCGCCATCATTCTGTTTAAACGGACGTGAAAACATTACATACGGTCCAAGAATAAAATAAAATGAGAGCATGGGAATCGGATCAGAAAACGTGTGTTCAAGAAAAATAAAAGGGGCAGGGCCTTACCAGACTGGAGGCGGAGACTTCACTGTACAGAAGTCCAAATGGGACAATCAGAAAGCGTTCCTGCTCGGAGTTTAGTCTGACCTGAAGGGACACACACACACACACACACACACCCCACTTGTTAACTCCCAATACTTTGAAGCAAGTTTGCAGATCAGGTCACAGATCATTTAAGGAAGCTCGTGCTCCATGAGAACGTGTGTATGTACACGCGTGTGTGTGTGTGTGTGTGTGTGTGTCACACACTCACAGTTAAATGATTGTAGATAAGCTGAGACCAACCAAACAGGTCCGCCAGACGGTAAAAGGCAGCGAGTTTACAGCGCAGCAGCTTCTCTCCTTTCTCATAAGCGATGGAGTCTGAGCCTCGGAGATCATTCACTGGGGTCACCATCCCCAGACCTACACACACACACACACACACACACACGAGAATTCAACACCTTCTCCTGTGCTTTAAAGGGATCATCAGCTTGACTCAGATAAACAAGTGCTGAGACAAAAAACTGTACGTGTGTGTGTGTACACTGACTCATATTGAGCGCGGCCATGCCTCCCTGCGGGGCGGCGGGGTACATGGTGGGCACGCTGGTGGTCATGAAGTCAGCGATCTGCTGCAGAGCCAGCAGGCTGGTGGGGTTCTTCCCCTTCTTCATCTGATCGTGGATCAGAGTCTCCAGCTCCTCACAGAAAGCCTGCAACACAACCACAAAGTGTAAACTCTTCAGTCTGAGCTCACCAGCCCAAAACACAGACTCAAAAAAAAAAAAAATTAAAATTCACCGGCGCCGACTTGTAGGTGCACGACAGTTTCATACACAACAGCGCACGAGAAATGCCTCCTTAGCTGCCGAAGCATTTTGTTCAGGAGGTCAGAGCGACGTCGTGCTGAGCTGCCTGATCGACACAACGCCAGTCTCTTCGTGACGTGTAAATTTGCGAATGCAGAAGCAGCAACGTCAAGCAGATTCCCGTAACCTGCTTAATACACAGTTTGAAATTGCGAGCTAAAAAACAAGTAACGGAAACGTGAATTTAGGAAACAAAAAGCTCAAATGTAACAAAAAAAGAAATTCATACACTCACATGAGGTGGGGGTTCTTTTTTTTTTTTTAAAGATGGTTCAACAAGGCAACATTTCACTTGTTTAGTATTTAAGCCGTGGTGACTGCGATGGATGCGATCGGAATCACTATGGCAACATTTATCAGGTTTTGGAGATCCGTCTCCATGTTTAAATGGAAAGACCATCATGTAGACAAGTAAAAAGTAGAAATTCATGATTCAATTTGTTTCCTGATACTGGGTTCATGATATTTTTTGGGGAAAAAAAAAAAAGAAACTTTTCTTACCCAAAAAAAAGCAACATCTATTTTCCTATTCAGGCTTTTGTTTTTCAAATTTAAATAGAGGTCATTTCAGTCTCATTTCCGTGAACACTTTTCATAGAAGTAAAAAAAGAGGCTAAACTGCAGGCTACTAGACAAGCCAAATTAAAACATTTAAATTGCATTAATTTAACAAATTTGTCAGGTTTAGATTGAAAGTTCATAAACTTCAGAATGTCAATGCATAACTTCCCATAGCCTACGGGTATATGGAATAAATTTGCAGAACAGTGCAAATGCTTTAACCAATGCATTAAACAATACATTAAGGTTTACAATAATAAACAACTGAAACAATGGAAAGGGTAGTTTGCTAAATTACAGCTACTCAGCACAGAGATCCTCAGGTGGGGTTTACATTAGACCGTATCAGCGGATCATCAGATTAACGTTTTTAAAACGATTAGTGTGCACACAGCAACACCAATACACGATTCGCGTGCACACAGCAACGCCAATACACGGATACGCTCGGCTCCGCAGGCATCCTGCGCTCCAAATCACTCCGCCCTGAACAGCGAGTGCCCTCTGGAGGGTGCGCACTCCGGCCTTGCGCAGCTCACAGAGCACGCGAGTGAAGTGAACAAGCTGTGATTCGGGACTGAGCCGCTGTGTGTGTGATCCCAGCGCATATCACTTACCACTTGCAAGTGGAAGGATGGCAAGCCTAAAGACAATCATAACTACACAATGGGCAGTATTTGCATCAGTATTTTCATACTTTTATACTCTTTAATGAAAGGTGATACAAGGCGGAAGTCCGCGCCGTTTTTCAGCAGTCGTGTCACATGACCAACGCCAGCGAATCAGGAAGGTGGATGTCACAGTGACGTTGTCCAATGACGACGCCAGCTAGAGCTCAGCACAGCGTATCCGCGTATTCTCAATGTTTACACAGCACCGGACCAGACACGATCTGGATTGAATACGTGGACCCTGGCGGATTCCCGTTTCCCGGCGTTTTAATGTAAACGGACAGTGCATCCGCGAAGAAAACGAGACAGATACGGTCTAATGTAAACTTGGCCTGAGGCTTTCAGAGCAGCAACGATGCCATCATACAAGGAAAATAATGCATTACCATGATCGATGCTTTTTCAATTCATATTGGAGCATACCAAAGCATCTCTAGGCAAATCAACTCAACACAGCAACCTGTCAGACGCTCTGGTACAGCTGTTAACATCCTCCTCAGATCGACACGACCAGTCTAGCTTGCCACTGGTATACCCGTCTTCTGCAGGAACCAGTGCAGGAATATTCTCAACTCTTAGCAAGACCGAGATATGATCTGAAATAGTCATCCCATAGTTTATGGGTTGTTTTACAATCAGGGTACAAAGTTTGTGTCACAGGGGTCCAAAATTCAAATTGATTCAAACTGGTTCTTGTACCAGTTTTTAAGTGAAGGACAAGTTAAAGAACAGATTTCAGGTAATTTTTCGACGTGTGTATGGTAGTTTTGTGTAATCTGCTATAAGATGGGAGAAACAAATGAAGTGATTCTCGGAGAAGACTTTTTTTTTTTTTTACAATTCGGAATCCACTACTTCCATAGTGCTTTTAAATATAAGGCTGGAAGCTTTGTGTTAGTTGTCTCTAAGATTTATGTCCCGATATCTTGACCACATTTTAGGATGAAAATAATCATTTTAGATGTGTTATTTTATATTGAAAAATTAGCTGTCTCGGAGAGGACTTTTGTTTTTTTACACAATTACATACCAATTTGATCAAAATAGTCTGAAAACTTACTGGCATTCAACATTAAAACTTAACTATGTTTCCAATGATATGGAACCAAATATCTGTTTTATGGTATAAAGAATGATTTAAGTGCATCCCTTTTGTGGTCAAAAAAGCACTTTTTCTAAATGACACGAGTAATTTTGCTAAATATGACATATATTGCCATACATTCACCAAAAATAACCTCATCAAATTTTTTTTTGCATGGTAAATAGAGCTATCACAGGGCTACAATAAACAACCAAGTTTATTTAGTCAAGCCTTTTGATATTGAAGATAATAAGTGTTAAATGTGATTTTTAGCTTGCGTACCCTGATTGTAAAACAACCCTTATCTCTATGTTATGAAGGGAGGAATGGGCGTCTGCAGTACGTATACAATGACCAAGCCAGGAAGTCGTGTGCCAGGCATCGCTAATATAGGTAAAGCTGTTGTTTGGCAGAAGCCTCTGGCTTGATAAAATCAGATTACTGTCAGTACAAAACTGCAGCAGTTGTTCTGCAAACAGAGAGTTACCATCTGATAAATCAGCATTAAAATCACCCATAAACACGCAGGTTGAGTCATAGTTTTCAATAAAAGAGTGCACAAATGCTCGTCTGTTCATATATTCGTCTTCAAACTGTGCAGACTCATAAGGCATATAAATGTTCATAATTGTAAATTTCATTTACATCCAGTAAATTTAATTTCATCCAGTATCTGTTGCCAGATACTGCTGAAGTTTTCCAGCCCAAAATATGTTCAAAACCCACCAAAATGCACTTGAAACCGCCCAACTGGGCGGGATTCCTCCCAATCTGGCAACACTGCCAGTATTCCGGAGGGGGTCTACTAATAGCTATGCCGGATCCAAAGACAGTCCTCCTGTCAGAACATGTGTTGTGAAACGACATAAGATAAAGGTACGTAGAGCTATAGATTCTACATGATAATCATAAATGTAATCATAAAGTCGGCGTGATATCAGTCATGTATTTGCTTGTGAAAGCTTGCGGCTTTCATGTAACTGCCGCCTAGCAACGAGAGGCAAAGGGTAAAGAGGGTAGGCTATCATAGATTCTATTCGGAAGAGATCAACACAATTCTAGACTCCCAGAAGAGGAAGAGCTAGCACTAGAGAGTTCACCGGCGTTTTCATGCGCCATTTCCATTGAGTAGAACCAGAGTAGAACAGCCAGTGAACCGCAGCGTGTTCTCCCGCTGACGTCACAACATGGCCACGAGCCACGGACCCAGTTTTCTTGCGCTGTGCAATTAAAAGTTGGATATTTGCGTAACAGCTTCTTTTCACGTAATTATAACAGAAATCTAACATGTTTGCCATGTTGTATAGTTTATTTAAGAAATTGCATAGAGTCATGTTCGTGTCATCAGCCCTTTAAGTGTCGAACACGACATTTCACGTTTGTAAAATAATCATCTAGAACCTGACTGCTGTTTCACAACACGCTGTAGTTTAGCGAGTGCTGCTGCTCCTCACAGCTGTGATGCTTCGAAATGACACGATGTAACCGAAGTGTCGCAATATTTGGCAAAATAAAGGGCATGAGTTCCATCCTCCTCCCCTCTTCTCTCTCTTCTCATTTCTCCTTCGATAAAGAGCTTCTCATTCTCTCCGTTCCCACCAGCATGAAGAAGCTGATCTTTATGTGCCAGTGGTGAGACAGCTCCATAAACAGCGCGTTATTGTACACACGTCTTCGCCCTGACTGTGAGAGCTAACCGCCGACACACACACACACACGGAGGTTTAGTGTGAGCTGAAAACACTGCAGCCTCTCAGTCCATGAAGAGAGTCTTGTTTAGTTTTATCACATGCTGATGGGAAGAGTGGAGGGAATTATTCAGAATACACTCGCTGACTTTTACACGCAGCCTGTGCGAACAGCGTGAGACGCATCATCAGATCACTGCTGTACCTTTCCCGTCTCTCCTGAGATCTGGTGCTTATAAGAGGAGGTTTGGTAACGCATGCACCAACGTCATATCATCGCAGTAGTAATTCCTGTATTACTAGATAATTTGTTTAACAATCGCCAATAAACTAGCTAGCGAGGCCATGTGCATGCAAGAGGAGGTAAAAACTGACAGCATTTTTACTGTAATTATTGGTACTAACGCGCTAATACACGTATGAGTTACTTTAAGTGGAGGAGGAACAGCTGTGTAGTTGTGATCAGCTGTGTGAATTTGAACGGCGGCGGTGTACAGTCAGGTTTCTGGCGTTTAAATCAGTGGCTTGTAAAATCTCCGTGTCGCCTGAAGCCCAACATCAATCAGTTCAAACGCCGAGCTTAACCACAGTGCTGAGTTTCCCAAAAACAACGCAGCACAAAGATAATGGTTAAATGGTAGAGCGAGCAGCACAATGAACACTCTCCTAGTTAAGACGCTCTTAGTGTTAAGAGGCTTTTGGGAAACCCAGCCCAGTTCAGTTTCTCTCTCCGTCTGCCTCTGCCTGCCTGCCTGCATGTCTCTCTCTCTCTCTCTGCCTACGTCTGTCTGTCTCTCTCCGCCCACGTCTGTCTGTGTCTCTCCCCGCCCACGTCTGTCTGTGTCTCTCCCCGCCCACGTCTGTCTGTCTCTCTCCCCGCCCACGTCTGTCTGTGTCTCTCCCCGCCCACGTCTGTCTGTGTCTCTCCCCGCCCACGTCTGTCTGTGTCTCTCCCCGCCCACGTCTGTCTGTGTCTCTCTCCGCCCACGTCTGTCTGTGTCTCTCTCCGCCTACGTCTGTCTGTGTCTCTCTCCGCCTACGTCTGTCTGTGTCTCTCTCCGCCTACGTCTGTCTGTGTCTCTCTCCGCCTACGTCTGTCTGTGTCTCTCTCCGCCTACGTCTGTCTGTGTCTCTCTCCGCCTACGTCTGTCTGTGTCTCTCTCCGCCTACGTCTGTCTGTGTCTCTCTCCGCCTACGTCTGTCTGTCTCTCTGCCTACGTCTGTCTCTCTCTCTGCCCGTCTGCCTCCCTGCTTTTCTGTCTGCCTCCCTGTCTATCTGCCTGTCTCTCTCTCTCTCACGGTGGATTTTCCTGCGCCCCAGTGAACTGCCACTTTACTATAAGATTACAGCTGTGTATTTGTTCAGGTGTTCGTGCTTTCCTGTGCTCCCTGTGTGTTTTATCAGTGTGTGTGTGTGTGTGTGTACGCTGACCGGGCTCTGCAGGATCATGGACACTCTCTTCCTCTGCTCCATCATGTTAAAGTCCTGCCGGAGGTCGGGCGCCATGTTCCTCTCTCTCTGGTACTCGGCGCTGCTCTCGTCCACGCGGTCGAAGTAGCGTTCTTTATGGGGCGGGTGTGTGGGCGGAGTGGCCGCCACCACCCCAGCGCCGGAGTCTCCGTTCATCCTGCGGTCTGCACCTGTGACAAAGACAACATGTCAAAACGCCAAGCAACAGAACGAGATCACATCGCAAAAACTGCTTTCCCTCCTATTAAAGAAAGAAAGAAGCCGTGTTGTCCTGACAAGCAGCTGGATGTGAGCCGGATGGTTATTTGGTCACATTTTCCCAGGACGTCGTCTGACTGCTTGAGCTTTTCTTACTCCGATACTTCAATTTTAATTGATTTACCCAAACCCTGGCACTACAGGAGTGTTAGTGTATCATGACACCGAGATCAGCACCTGCAAGTCCGATCTTTTCTAGAGCCGACTCAAGTGCGTGGTTAATTTCAATACCAGGTTGCGTTACAGCCCGGCTCCGCCCCTTCAGGTCAGAAGGAAGCTCTGCATCGATTTCCTGAACGCTCAATTTCCTGCTGGTGGGCTGGATTTCAAAATATCGTCTCTTTCAGCACAATAAACAGAGATAAGATAATAAACAAAATGGTCACGCTGTGCACACGGATTACACACACACACACACACACACACACACACAGAGGACTGGAGCTTTACACGATTATTAAAGCGCACAGAAGAGCAAATCCGGCTGTGAGAGAGACTAAAAGTTTTCAAGAGCTTTAGAGTGCATTCGTGAGCATAATGTGCTTGAACACAGTGTCCATTAGCGCTATTAAAGAGCCGGGGGGGTGAAAGACAGACTTTCTCTGAAACTATAATCTATCGCACTGCCTCGGTTCCAGCCATCCAGGACGACTCCAGCGCTGCTATAACAACCACAACCCCACACACACACACACAGTGTAGAGCTGAGCAGCAGGAACTCACCACTCAGGCCAATGTTAAACACTGAAACACAACGCTGCAGCTTCACTCCATCACCACGTCCGCTGTTTACTGAGGAACCGCGAGATATTTCCAACACGCTCATGAATAATGCACTTTTGTACAGATTACACAGCGTACACTGCACGCTCTACTGAAAGGTCACATGACCAGACATTCAGCCTGTCTCACTGCCGCTGACCCTGTGCAGAGAACAAGACAAAGAAAGAAAGGCAGGCAGACAGACAGAGGAATGGAGAGAGAGAGAAGGGGGGCTGAGAGAGAACAGAACGACAGGCAACAAGAGCCAAGAAAGAGAAGGAGAAAGAAAACAAGATGAATGGAGTGAGACAGAGAGAAGGGGAGAAGGTGTAGAGAGACAGAGAGAAACAGTACAAAACATACAGCGAGACAGACAGAGCTAGTTACAGACAAACAGAAAGTGAGAGAGAGAGAAAATAAGGAGAACGAGAGTAAAATGTACAATGACCATAATGACGGAGTACAGAAGAGGAAAATAAGCATGACAGATGAGACAAAAAACAAAAGACTGACAGTGTGAGAGAGACACACAGACAGACAGAGAAAGACAGACAGTATGACAGCGGTATTGACTGATGGTGTATAATGGGTTTGGGGCTGTTTAGCTCCTGCACCTGCTCAGTTTTTGGATTAATGCCTGCTGTGTGTGTGTGTGTGTGTGTGTGTGTGTGTGTGTGTGTGTGTGGTTTCCGTGTCCTATACACCTGCAAACACTCAATCTGCAGGACAGCAATACAGCAGCATGACTCGGGTTTAACACGACCGTTCACCCTCTGACGTCAAAAGGACAAAAGATAAAAAAAAATTAAAAACCAGGATGAAGGCAAGGCAAGTTTATTTATCGAGCGCATTTCATACACAGTGGCAGTTCAATGTGCTTTACAGAGGTAAAAGCAAAACAGTAAACAATAGAAAATAAAATTACATAAAATAAATGGGGAAGAAGAGAGAAAAAAAATAAGAATTAAACAGTAATAGAAATAAAATAATAAAATGAAGTAAAAGTTCAGTAAAAAATAGCAGAATAAAAGTTAAGTAAAAGTTTAAAGCATGCAGAGACTGTAAAAGTTAAGTAAAGTTTAAAACGTGTAAAGATGATGATATTTATCAGTTAGCAGAAAGCATCTGAGAACAGCTTGGTCTTTAAGCCATTATTAAAAAATGTTCTGTTTCTGGTCCACCGGCTGGGTGAGTGCCGTTTGTGCGGTTGAAATGTTTTTTTTTAACGCCGGTTTTTTGACAATTTTTTTAAAGACATTTTTGGTTTTTTTTTCACCTTTATTGGATAGGACTGTACAGACAGGAAATGAGCGGGAGAGAGAGAGACGGGGAGGGATCAGGAAATGACCTCGGGTCGGAATCGAACCCGGGTCCCCGGATTTATGGTGTGGCGCCTTATCCACCTGAGCCACGCAGCTGAGCATGCTCTGAATTAACAACGACAGCGGTCTGCAGTGGGGCTACACAATTACACACTCAGCCAACATTTCTCCATTTGTGTATGAAAATACACTCCAACCACTCAGTTTGGGTTCATTTACAACCAACGGTGTCTTTTGATGCCAGCACGTAATTGAACGAGAGAAGACTGGTTTACCGGAGACAAAATAAGCGTCATCTCTGCTTCTGTTCCCTCCGACACACTACTGCCTCCGCCGAGTGCGCGCGCAATCTGACCTGAATCAGCTCTGCGCATGCGCTGTGCGGCACAAAAAAATGTCCGCCACCATGAAGGAAGGAGATCTGGAGTTTTCAAACATTTGCTTAAGTGTGAAATCGCAAAATGGTATTCTAGCGAACAACAAAATAGTAAAGATTCAGAAAAACAAATCATTCAGTGATCATTTTAATAGTGTAATTTCATCCAAACTCGGCCTAACGCTCGATTTAGAACTACAAAAAGTCCGTGTGTCGGACATTTTAAGTACCTTTGTAAAAGATTTGCAAAATGTTGCAGTCAGCATTTAAAATGCTAACTTAAAGTTTTTGTACAAGTTTCAGTTGATTAAACTGTCATTTTATTAAATGTGTCTGCTTTTGTAATAAAAAAAAGTACTGAAAGAAAAAGCAAACACAGCATTGTGATTTCTTATCCATCCATATATTAAAAAAAATAAAACAAAAAAAAATCCCTCCCTCCCGACTGAAAATTTTTTTGCTCACCTGAAGGACAGGAAATGGATTTTTTAAGGATGGCCTTAGTCTAGATTTGAAGCTGCCAACAGCAGGAGAATTTTTGATGTCCTCTGGCAGTTGGTTCCATAGCTGCACTGCATCGTAGCTAAAAGCTGCTTCACCACACTTTGTTTTAACAACTGGTTTTACCAGTAAATTTTGCTGCTGTGATCTGGTAGATCTGATTGGGTTAGGCCGCTGCAACATATCAAAGAGGTAATTGGGCCATCCTTAAAAAAAAAAAAACCGTTTCCTGTCCACCGGGTGAGCAAAAAAATTTTCAGTCGGGAGGGAGGGATTTTTTTTATTTTATTTTTTTTAATATATGGATGGATAAGAAATCGCAATGCTGTGTTTGCTTTTTCTTTCGGTACTTTTTTTTATTACAAAAGCACACATTTAATAAAATGACAGTTTTTGTACAAGTTTCAGTTGATTAAACTAAGTTAGCATTTTAAATGCTGACTGCAACATTTGCAAAACTTTTACAAAGGTACTTAAAATGTCCGACACACGGACTTTTTGTAGTTCTGAATCGAGCGTTAGGCCGAGTTCGGATGAAATTACACTATTAAAATGATCACTGAATGATTTGTTTTTCTGAATCTTTACTATTTTGTTGTTCGCTAGAATACCATTTTGCGATTTCACACTTGGGCAAATGTTTGAAAACTCCAGATCTCCTTCCTTCATGGTGGCTGCCATTTTTTTGTGCCGCACAGCGCATGCGCAGAGCTGATTCAGTTCAGAGTGCGCGCGCACTCGGCGGAGGCAGTAGTGTGTTGGAGGGAACAGAAGCAGAGATGACGCTTATTTTGTCTCCGGTAAACCAGTCTTCTCTCGTTCAATTACGTGCTGGCATCAAAAGACACCGTTGGTTGTAAATGAACCCAAACTGAGTGGTTGGAGTGTATTTTCATACACAAATGGAGAAATATTCGCTGAGTGTTTAATTGTGTAGCCCCACTGCAGACCGTTGTCGTTGTTAATTCATAGCATGCTCAGCTGCGTGAATGTGTCATGCACCGAAAATAAGAGATTTACAAACCAGGAACGCCTCATGATGCAATACGCAAGAAAAGAAAGAAGATTTACTGCCATTTTACTTTGTATTTGAATAAAGTGAATAAATAAATGGTCTGTGGAAAATACATTTAATCCTGGGAACTGCGTGCACAGGAGTTTATTTTGTGTTTACTCCCCCCCCTGGCTGGCTACTTATTTGTCATGGCTGGCTAGTATGAGCCTTAGTGGAAAGCCCTGGGAATGCGGAAATGTCAAGTTCGATTTTAGATTTACAAACCTGAAAAAAATGTCAAAAAACCAGCATTAAAAAAAAAATTCAACATTCTGAGGCTATCTGAGAGGGAAATTGTAACAAATTGTCTGTCAACATTGAAAAAGAAAGAAGTAATCATCTTCTGCCCCGGACAGTCTTTGGCTTTCTTCCGCTTCGTGCCGCGGGATGACATCTTTAAATGCCCAAGTGTCAACAAAAACAACTCGCGAACTACTTCTGTCAAAAGCTCCCGCGCCGGTGGGTGAAAGGTCATTCAGTCTCGAGAAACCTCGCTCTACAAGTCAGCTGACTTCGTATGTAACCCATGTCAAATCTCGCGAGAGCAGCCGCGACAAGTAAACAACTAAACAACATGGCGCCTCAGTCTGGAAAACGCCAATTCGGATTGTTTTTGCACCGTCTGGCAGTGTATCTACTATGATTGGAATATTTTTGGAGTAATTATAACGTATTTGATGATCAGACACATTGTCACGTAGTGTTGCTGGGATGTTTTCATGGAGTCGGTAAGGGGGCGCACGCCGAGAGTAAGAGGGCGCAGCGCCCCTGTTCCCCCGTTTAGACAAGCCTGAGTAGTATTAAGTTTTTTCTTCTTACATGAAAGCTGAGGCATTTATATTATATTTTAAGGGAACTTCATGTTGTGCTGTGAGGTTCTCTGCACTTTAACTTTTGAACCAACAGGCGCATTTGGATAAGTAAAGCCTATTTTTCTGCATTTTTGTAGTCCTGGTAATCTTTTATATTGGTAAAGATGTTTATAGGACCATTTCTCAGTGTCTTTGTTTTTTTAATCAATAGTTTTTCAGTAATAACTTAATATTTAACATATCACTCAATTTTAATCACAAAAAGAGAAAATCACAACAATTTCTCGCAACTTTCACTTCCTCCCGCAATGTAATCGCAACAAAAACCTAAAAAACACCGCAACTTTCATTGCAATTTTTTGGAAAAAAACCCCACATCAGACATTTTAGCCCGCAACAATCACAAAAAAGGCCCGCGGAATCCTGGGGGGACTGATTAAATATAGCAACAACAAAAATTGTAGGGGGGGGGGGGGGGGGGGGGGGGGCTGTTGTTTATTTGCTCTCTGAGGGGGGGCTGACTCTCCCACACTTTGAAAACCCCTGCCCTAAAGTATTATTCAGCAAAACCCCAGAATGATAGCACAAATCTAGAATTTTTAACAGAATTTTAGTTCTTAAAATTTAACGTAATTATGGACGTCACGCGTAACATTTACACCCGTGAAAAATCACTTTGAATGCCGTTTTGAAAGTTTTGATCAAATATTCTCTATTAAAAAAAAATGCTTAAATATTATAAACAGTCTTTTAGTGGTTCAAAAAATAATTTTGATAAAGCAAGGAAATTCGGAAGAAAATTTGTTTTTTCTTTTGCTTGTGCGCGTCACGCTACCAAAATCTAACTAACCCCTTCACGAACAATTCCAACTTTCATGGACTTGTCGCGTGAATAAACCTTTCAAAAAATATATATAATACTTCTCACCCAGTAAATTAGAATCCTGGTGATTTATATCCTCGTAGCTTCAGTAGATCTAGAGATTTAGTCGATTTAGTAAATCCCAAACGCTGTGAAACACGCCAGCCATCTATGGTGAGAAGTGCTGCTGTAGTTGAGAAACTCATTTCTCCCGCTTCCAACTAACTCCGTGACCCAGACCAAAATAACAATGTCATGCTCATCACTTAAGGATGATTTATGCCAAGTTTCACGGAAAAATACAGCGAAATAAACTTTCTAGAAGCATTTTTCAAAATCCCAAACATTATGAAACATTTCTTGTAGGGTTTCAGGTTACAAATTTCGAGAATAGAGAAATTGCGGCACAAAAGTTTGCCACTAAACTCGCGAAAATACTCCTAGTGAGTTTCACAACCGAACTAGGCTACATGACAGTCCGTGACCACCCGGGAATGTTCTAGAAGGTACGCTTCTAGGCACGTGCGATCAAGAAAGACGCCACGTGAAGGTAGTAAAGGTAGTATTTCCACCGTCTTATGACGTTTTTGCTTGTTTTAGCGCGATAAACAATGCATTATGGGTAATCATTAAAATGCTGATTTCAAGGTTAAAATGGGTAAAAACAACTAATTTATATAGATATTGTAAAAATTGTGCCTGTTATTTCAGTACATAAAATCAAAACCTGAATTTTTTTTTTTTTTCCCCGATGTTACTAGCCTGGCAAGCCAGACTAAATGTGAATATTTAGTCTGGCCTCGCTCGTAGACATTTCCGAAGGGTGTGGGAGGAACAACCCGCTGTCTTTCAAACTGTCTCTGTGCGTATAGGCCAACGCTCTGACCAATCAGCGCAACACTGACTGTGACGTAGTCAGAGCGACAGAAAGCAGTGGGGGAGGCCTTGAAATAAATAATTTTTCAAAATGCGTATTAATTAATAAACAGGTTCTAGATATTAAGAAGTTTGGAGATAATGACCACAAGTTTGGAGTCTGTACCTCATACTTAACATACACTCATTTTTTTTCCAAGTGTTTTTCAAGGGTTTGCTTAAACTGTTTTTGAGAGTTTTTATTTAGTGGTGTTTGGTGAAATAATTTCCCTTAAATTTAAAATAACGGGAAAATAAGAAACAATCAAAAAGTAATGTTTCAAAGCTGTTTATTAATTCTTCGTACTGCACAAACTAGCCCCATCCTTTTGGCTACGAGCGGAGCCAGCTGGTAGATCAGACTTTTGCCGTAGCCGGTCGGCAAAACAGCGAAAACGTCCTTCTTGAAAAGGAATGAGCGGAGAGCCTCTTCCTGCTCATGTTTCAACGAAAACTCCAAGTCTAATTCTTCTAAAACTGATTCCAAAGCGGAGTCAAACGTGCGCTGTTCACTAGCCGTAGCCATCTTTCCTGCTGCGCTTTCTCCAGCGTCGCGCAGCCTTGTCGTCACTCCTGCAAAAGCCCGTCCAAAGAATCCAAACAAAAACCTTGCGTTGTGATTGGCGGGCACGATTTGATGCCCGGGGTGTTTTTGTTTATATGGTGCGAGGCTAGACCCACTCGCTAGGCAAAAATATTCTTGGCCGCTAGGCGGGTGGGTCTAGTTTACTAGGCTACTATGTTACACCATTGTGCATCTATAGCATGCTACTCATCATAAGACAGTCAAACTCTAAGCAAATGACTGACAACAGTTCACCAAACTCTTCCAGAAAAACTTTGGCTGAATGTCTCGGAGGCCTGTAAATAGTTAATAACAATATGTTAGGAGAATATAACAATATGAAGATGAAGAAGCGAAGCCTGATGTCCATCCGTGCAGCACAGAGCAGCCCCAGAGCAGGAAATAACTACAGCCTTGTGTAATGGACCCAGCCTCTGACCAGATGTGAACATACATACATACACACACACAGGAATACTGCTTTATCTGCACTGACTTCAAAATGGTTTCCTACTTTCTCAGATCTGTAACTGAACACATTTAAGGCAATTCTACCTTTTTTTACACTTTCGATTTCCCGGGATGAGAGAAAACCCTGTCCTGCTGCACAACACACTGCTGGTTAAATCTCAGCTCGAATATCTGGCTCGTGCACGGCGCTAGCGTTTCCTCCCACACACTCTCCAGCTTTGAGAAAGTCAAGTTGGGAGCGCGTGGGACGGGGTGCTGGGTCGACGAGCCCGTCTCCTTGGTAACTGCACAGACTTCTGGGAATAGATTTCGGTTTCCACGGCAAACGACAGCCGTTTCCTGGGATGCAGAAAGCGAGAGGGGTTCGTCATACAGACGAGCCAATGGATAAAAACGTTCGAGGTTCTGTTGAGTTCGGTAAAACACAAATGAGCCGAATTATCGGAGAAAAAAAAAAACCTGAAGGAATCAGGAAGGAAGAGAAAGGCGTCCTGCTAGCGCCGAGATGTTGGGTCACTTCCTTTAGTAGACGGTTTCATCCGGAGTGCAAAGTTCATGCACAGGAAAACAAACCGCGTTTTTAATCACGGTAATTATCGCTAACAGTTCAAGGAGGCAGATTTGACACTTCGTTGTGTCTATTTGTTTTCTATTTTAGCTGAAACCCAAACATACCATTTTTAACCATCTTTAATAAACAAACACCGGCAACTGATTTCAACTAGGCCATTATTAAAAAAATGTTCTGTTTCCGGTCCACCGGCCGGGTGAGTGCCGTTTGTACGGTTGAAATTTTTTTTTTTAACGCCGGTTTTTCGACATTTTTTTTCAGGTTTGTAAATCTAAAATCGAACTTGACATTTCCGCATTCCCAGGGCTTTCCACTAAAGGCCAATTTATGCTGACAACCCAGTCCTCGCAGACGGTGTCGCAGACAGTGTCTGCGTAGCCCCCCCACCTTCGCAGACACTCTGCGCGCACCTCCCAAAAATTGTGACCACCGCAGAAGCCTCGCAGACAGCGCCGCAGACAAGAGGGCTCTGATTGGTCCACTCTACCCGCTGTACACGCACTTCCGCTTCCCTACTTTCCCGGTTTGTTTTGTTTTCACGACCGGCATTTTTAAAAACACGAGCGAAGATAGAGCAGCATGAAGAGCGGTTGATCGAGGAAGTACGGACATCTATACGACTCCAGTTCTAGTCATTATAAAAAAAAAAAAGTTCTAGTCATTATAAGTAACCGGAGGATAAACACTCCACTAACCACACCCACCAACTACTCCTAGCGACTTCACGCCCCCTTGCGTTGTGCCGGTGAATAACATCGCGCACGCCTATTCCCCCGCTCAACGATAAATTACAACTGTCTGCGAAAACCTATCTGCGAAAGCCTTGTCGCAAGAGCATGCAGAGGCCTTAAGGCCATGTACACACGTAGCCGGGTATTTTTACAACCGAACATTTTCCCCCCCTCCCTCCGTTTATAAAAATGTTTTATCCACACCACCTCGTCTTCGAAAAAAATCCCTTCCACACATAATCGAACATCTGCGTTTTCAATCACATTCATAAGCATTCCAAACCTGTAGATGGCATTATTTCCCCAAATCCTACCCCCTAATCACATCAGAATAGCCCTCTGTTGGCGTCACTTCCGCCTAAACATAAAACATGGCGCCAAGCTCGTTCATCTGGACAGACTCGGAGACAGAATTGCTTCTAAACACAATTTTGGAGTATAAACTTCAAAGGACGCAAGAAAACGTTGATTGGGAATCTTGTCAGTAGTTGGGCTTCTAAAATTAAACATGTAAATAGCACCTGCACAATAATTAACGCTTTCAAGGCACTACTCCGATCCATTACTCTTTGTCCATGCTTAATCTGGCTTCTGCAGTAAACAAAGGTCGCACGTTTGACGTCAGGGCAGATTTGTTGTCATTTTTTTGGCGCAGATTGTGACGTTCTAAAACGCAAAACTCCGGTTATCTCTGTCTACACGAAAAGGCATACACGGAGTTTTCAAAAATCTTCACTTTGCCCGGAGTTTTTTTAAAATATTCGTTTTTGATGTGTTTTCATGTGGATGACAGGCCAAAACGTAGAAAAATATCTTCGATTTAGCAGATACCCGGCTACGTGTGGACGGGGTCTAAGGCTCATACTAGCCAGCCATGACAAATAAGTAGCCAGCCGGGGGGAGTAAACACAAAAACTCCTGTGCACGCAGTTCCCAGGATTAAATGTATTTTCCACAGACCATTTATTTATTCACTTTACTCAAATACAAAGTAAAATGGCAGTAAATCTTCTTTCTTTTCTTGCGTATTGCATCATGAGGCGTTCCTGGCTTGTAACGAGAGAAGACTAGTTTACCAGAGACAAAATAAGTGTTATCTCTGCTTCTGTTCCCTCCGACAGCCCCGACACACTACTGCCTCCACACACACCGCGTGTCGGGGCCGCGGATGAGTTACTCTCCCCTGATCAACGAAGTCGGCGGGGAATTTGTGGTTATTATCGGTACAAACAGCGCGAATCACAACTTAAATGAGTGCGGTTCAGTTTGACATTATTGTCAGTCCGTTAGATAAACATTTAATTTTATTAAAATCGAAAATTAATATTTAGAGCCTGTGGGCTACAAAAATAGTCATTAAAGTAGCCGGCTGGACTTAATCGTGCAGTCAGCTGTGTGGCCGACAGCCGGCGCTTGTGGAAAGCCCTGCATTCCGCGCAGAATATAGAATCGAATCAGCTCTGCGCATGCGCCGTGCAGCACAAAAAAATGTCCGCCACCATGAAGGAAGGAGATCCGGAGTTTTCAAACATTTGCCCAAGTGTGAAATCTCAAAATGGTATTCTAGCGAACAACAAAATGGTAAAGATTCAGAAAAACAAATCATTCAGTGATCATTTTAATAGTGTAATTTCATCCGAACTCGGCCTAACGCTCGATTTAGAACTACAAAAATCCGTGTGTCGGACATTTTAAGTACCTTTGTAAAAGTTTTGCAAATGTTGCAGTCAGCATTTAAAATGCTAACTTAAAGTTTTTGTACAAGTTTCAGTTGATTAAACTGTCATTTTATTAAATGTGTCTGCTTTTGTAATAAAAAAGTACTGAAAGAAAAAGCAAACAGCATTGCGATTTCTTATCCATCCATATATATATATATATATATATATATATAAATAAAAATCCCTCCCTCCCGACTGAAAATTTTTTTGCTCACCCGGTGGACAGGAAACGGATTTTTTTTTTAAGGATGGCCCTAGCTAACGTTAGCTAAATAAAGCCGAAGAAATTATAAAATGTACATTAATGAACTCAAAATGTTTTCTGTTTCTACGAGAGGATGCCGTGTCGGGGAAAATCAAATGGAAGTGAGATGAGCGCACTGGCTGAAACATTTATATTTTTCAAGATAGAGGAAAGGGGGCGGGGCTTCCTGGACTATCAGTTTGTACTAGAGTCGAAAACATTAACACAATTATCAATCATTCAGTTACATCAATTCTGTCAATCTGTCGTTTTTAATCGACTGATCTTTACCGTGATTTTGCTCCGATGTTAAAATTCTACAAAGACCGAGTGAAGGTTGTCGGGTCTGACGTCATGATCGATTCATACAAGATACTTAACGTATCCATGACTGGATTCCACATGATGGTGCATCTCCTGCCAAAACAGAAAGCCATATCAAAAGTACCTGACTACAGTGTTCAGGACAGGCCACACCCCAGCCGAATCCAGACACACCTTAAAGTAGCTGAACGAATGAGCGAAATACGGACAAGTTTAACAAGACCCAATTCTCAACTGTGGAGGATGAAGAATATTCAACAATTAATTACACTAAACGAAAGCGGTGCGAAGGTGACGGAGAGCAGCAGGATTATAGCCGAATAATTATCATTCAAATTATTTTTATGCTGTTCTGATTGGCTGAACAAACTGCTCATTGCGCAGCTACTTCGCACGTTTGTCAATGTGGCTCGCTTCCTGAAATTGGCTTATTTAACTGAAAATAAAAACAGTGGAAAAAAAAATATAGCCACAAGCAGCGACGAAGGGCCCGAGCGTTTCTGGTAAACCAAACCTGACATGAATCCAACAAACCGCCTAGGAAGAGAACGTCAAAATGTAACACGTGTCAAAATGCACAAAACAAAAGATAACTCACTTCCTGTTGAGTACAGCGAATACAACGTACCTTACAATTTTGTTCGTCCTGAGGCTCCCCACACACCTACCGAATTTGACACAGTTGGGTGAAACTATATACCAGGCAAAAGTCTCAACGACACATGGCGGCGCTATGGTGTCCCCCGGACACACCCGGGGCCAAACCCTCTATCGCTGAGTAGCGGTCACCAGGACTGATGTGCATACCAAATTTCATGAGTTTTCGCCCATGGGAACCACCTCAAACATGGTCATGTCTTGGAAAAAAAAAAAGAAGATTAAAGGGAAACTGAAGGCAAATTTATTATCATCAAAATTCTATTTCTCATTTTATTAAATATCGGAATGCATGTTTGATCGCTATTTTGTCGCTGCTATAGCAAGTTAAGAGTGTTTGAAATACGCTCTGTAATATATATCAGTCCATATGTCAAAGCAATGGCCGTAAACACGATTCGTCGAGACCTGTGCGAGACATCGTAGGACGGAAGTAAAACGTACAGCGGAAATCAAACTGACCGACATCTGCCAACGTTGTCCAAAGACGCGCACGCTCTCTTTCGAATGCTGATGTGATCAAGCCGGAAGTTTTGTTTGTTTTGATAGCAAATCAGGAAAGTTTGAAAAAGTCCGCAGTAATCGTCATTTAAACTCGTTTTTGTGCAATACTTCGTTTGGAAAACAGTTTTCAAAATGGCGGCACTGACACCTGGCTGACACTTCTTCACGTTTCGAAGTCTCGCACAAGTCTTGTGAAGATCGCGCGGATAAGCGACGCCTGCCGTGGACCAAACGAACTAAATTCAACATGGCTAAAACCGAACAGGCCGATAAGTATAATATTTAATTGCAATTAGTTGCCAATACGAGTCACAATATAAAGGTTACTAAAACCGAAAACGTAATTGAAATAACACATTAATTAAGAAATAAAGCAAGTTTAAAAATTACGTCAGTTCTCCTTTAATAATAAGAATCCTCAGGAAAACAATAGGGTCTTGCACCTCGGTGCAGCACCCTCTGGTGGACGCCGGAGGCCATGCACCTGCAGTGCTCAAAATATGGCACGCAAACTTTATAATCAGTATTTAAAAAGATCAATCAATAAAATTTTGAATTATATTTAAAAAAATACTGAACTTGGTTCTCACAAAATATCATGATTTGTTAGTGTATCGCAAGCAATTATTTCCTTCGGTATCCGCAAATAATTGCTTGCTTGCTACTATCACAATATTTTGTTTAACCTCATCCAATAATTGCTTATTATTTGCGTACACCTTTTTTCTAAGTAGAGTAAGCCCCGCCCCTAAGTCTTCCAGAGAGCATAGACCTGTTCGCAGTAAACGTCATTCATACGTAAGCGGAAACTGCGCGTGCAGCCTGGACTCAAAAAAGACTCAGCGATGCCTAGTTGTTGTGTTGTCGGGTGTCAGAATCGTAGCAGTGATGGCGTTAAAATGTTCAGAATTCCAGCAGGATCTCACCCATTCCAAAAAAAAAATCGCCGACGTCTATGACTACAAGCCATCAAACGTGTAGACTGGGATGAAACCACCATCAAAAATGTGCGGGTTTGCAGCGCCCACTTCATCACAGGTAAGATCAGGCTATTTATTAAATCTTTCTTTTTTATTCTTTCTAGTCTTCGTTTATTGATGTAGCAAAATACTTTGGTAACGTTTGTCTGATTAGCTGGGTCATAGTTACATAATGTAATGAATATTGTTAGCATGTTAACTTAGCTTTGCATGCAATTGTGTTTGTAGGAGAGGTCTCGCTTGACTCAAGCAGTCCGGATTTTGTGCCATCATTATTTGTGTGTGCCGAAAATCACAATTTTAAAGCAAGGATGGAAAGGTAAAATTGTGTGCCCTCACTCTAAATGCCAACTTACGTTGACCGCTCTAACCTAGCTCCCGCCCCGTTCAGTTTCATTTCTGCTCTCTGCCTCTCGCTTTTTACGCAGCTCTGATTTCTCTTAGCTGCACTCTTTACACTATCATTCCTTTCATGCCATCACCTCCTGCAAATTGCTGTTTAGTGTTGGGATTTGCTGTTGTAGCTAAAGCCACATTGCCATCACATCACTGGCATAATTAAGGGGCCAATTAAGGGGACATCGCACAGCCCTACCAGACCTAATAAACTACAAAATTAAATTCAGAATCTCCAAAGCGATATTTTTTTTCCCCCAATTATCGTAGACAACTGGCGTCCGTTCCACGAAAGGACCGTTACGAAACCTGAAACACACTTCTTCTGATTTCAGAGGCACATTAAAAGTTCTACTGCGAAAGAAAAGCTGCAGATAAAGCAGATTAAACTTCTCCTTTCTTAATTCCCTGATTTTCTCCTGATCCTCTGGCTTACTTTTCCTCCTCGTCTTCTCCAGGACGCGTTCCAGCTCCAACTGCTCAACCTGGCAGGACTCGACTCCTCTCCTCGGCTCTTTCGCACGCTGCTACTGCTTTCAGTTCTGATCAAGCTTCGCCTGAGAGGAACATCGGACCAGAAACTTAAAACACACCGTCTCATGACTTCTAAAACCTGATGAGTGAAAATAAAATAAACTATGACTACACCTTTTCTGCTTGGGCCTTTAAATGCAAATCTTCACCAGCTAGCCCATCTGGAAAAGAACCACCACCACAACCAGGGTGCTAAAGCTCATGTTTTGTTCGCCTGGAAACCTAACTGAAAGGCTAAAAAGTGGTAGTCAAGAGATTGTAACAAGTAAGTTCGACAAATTTCAACGCAGGAAACGCCTTGCTGATCATCATTATCCCTTACTTTAAGAATGTTTTATTGTGTTTAGCATCCACGTGAAAAAGTCGCAATCCAATATTTTGGCTACAAGTTGTGCCGTTTTGTTCCCACATCACACGCTTAAAAAAAAAAAAAAAAAAATCCATAAATGTAAAATTCACGCTAATTAATCCAGCTACTCCAAGCCGATGTGTGTAGTGCAGCAGGTGGCGAGATTCAAAAAACAAGCAGCTTATACACTAGTAGCAACATCAATATATGTCACTCTGTCATGTTGCATATTTTCTTTTATATATATATATATATATATATATATATATATATATATATATACACACACACAAAGAAAGAAGCGAGTACGTTTCCATTCTGACGTTTCTTCAGTTACGAACTCAAACTTTATAGCTCCATGCTAAAATTATCATGCAAAAAAAAAAAATGGAAGAAAAACTTATAACCTCGGTTTCAACCATCATCGATGATCTCTCGTGGAGAAAAATATGGCTTACGACAAAGTCAGAGATTGTTAGCACCTCTGAGGAGAGTGCATTGCTAGTATGGTTAGCATGCTTAGCTAATCTGTCGACAAGCTCGTACAATGCCTGGTAAATAACATGCCAGCTAAATCAAACAGTTTTTACTACTTAGCCTTAGCATTATGGCGATTCTCATATTGAATTGTCAACACAGCTCCACACCACAGAACTGAGAGTAATCAGGTCTAAACTGAGGACGTTCTTCATAAAATCCTGCGCGTATCTGTTCTAATCCTCGACAGCTGTGCAGTAACCCACCATCATTAGCTAATATTTGTGACAAGAATGCTTGTTTATGCTAGTACGGCTATGGGATCATCAGTATTACCTTAGTGCCATGCTAACCGACACCTCATGAACAAATGGACAGAATTAGCTTAGCACCTGTTAGAGCGTTTTAGAGTCTGGATATTACAGTTGCACAGTTTCCACCTTTGCTAACCGCCATTTTTTTCTCAGCAGCTCCTCCATTTGCTTTCTACTGGCTCACGAAACCAAGATTTGAGAATTTTCCAGAAACGTCTTTCCTGCATGCGTCCTTTCCCCTTCAGTGAACCCCTTTTATTTTTTTCATCGATTTCTTTCCTTTCTTTATTCGCTTGCGAGTGTGTTATGTAACAGCAGTAGGTGTAAAAGGCTTCAGGCTCACTGACATGTTGTGAAGAACATCCTGAAGCACCTTCAGATAATAATAAAGGATTGATGGTTACAGAGAAACGCATCCACCTACATCTCTTCTGCTCTCTCGCTCACACCCACACGGGCTACTCGGGGATTTTAATACAGAACGGCACAAGCATGTTTAAAAACACTCCAGTGTCTGACGAATGCTGTGTGGGCAGCGGTGCTTTTACCAGAAACTCGAACACTGTGATGGAGAGGATGAGATCCAGCACAATGTCTGATTTAAGTCACCAAATTTGACAAATGCGTGATGGGTGGAGCTCGGAATGATGTTGCCGCCCACTGATACCCCAACAGGAACCTGGTTCTGTTCTGGTTCACACACCAAATTTTGAAAAAAAAAAAAACTGGTTCAGAACCCCAAAAAATTTGTTCCCAGCTAGAACCGATATACAGCTGGTTTTTCCAGCACGAGCCGTGATGACAGTGGGCGTGTCATTAGTTGAGAGAGGAAATGAAGAGCAGCAACGGAAAAAGGAAATGTCGTAGAAAAAAAATGAACTGAAAACAAATATCTGTAATAACAGAACAAAAGCTCGGAGGTGATCAATGAGCACCGCCATCTTGCTCCTACTGTTTACTCCCGCTGTGAATCACACAACGTCCTCCGTTCATGACGCATCCTTGATTACAATCCTTGGTTCCGCTCAAAACTGGTGAAAACGTGGGCCGGGTCACTTGGCACCAAAGTTCAAGGAATCCTGAACGGAACCGATTCAAGAACCCGTTCCCTTTTGGTTGAACAGTGGTACGACTGGTGAAATGCAATCATCAAGTAATGCTGTCGGAAATATCGAGCGCTCAGAACGCCATCTCAAGATCGTAAATAAAACTCAGGAAAACTCGCACGGACTTTCTGAATTGTGGGTGAGTCGATAACAAAGTGTCACAGTTATCAATAAAAAACAAACACAAAACACACCAGATTGTAAAGACCCCCTACATACATGACTTGCTAGTCAGCAAAATCATTTTTTCTGGTTGTTCAGGTTGTTCGCGGTGTCATGATTTTCTCAAGCTTTATGTTTCCATTTCAAAATGTCTTTTTTTTTTTTTTTTTTAATTTACAGCAACTTGAACATGCATCATAATTTTGTCATAAAATTTAACGAGCCATCCTTGCTTCATTTTTTTTTTTACTTTAAAAAAAAAAAAAAACACCCATGATCCATGTTTAAAACAAACCAGCACCATCACGCTAAGCACAGGAGCTCCACAAGGCTGTGTGCTCAGTCCTCTGCTCTTCACCCTGCTGACACACGACTGCAAAACAACCTACAGTACCAACCACCTGGTGAAGTTTGCAGACGACACAACTCTGGTGGGTCTCATCACCAACGGCGACGAGACGCATTACAGGACTGAGGTGGACCTTCTGGCCAAGTGGTGCAGAGACAACAACCTCCTGCTGAACGTCAGTAAGACAAAGGAGATTGTTGTCAACTTCCAGAGAGGCCACAGCCAACACCTGCCACTGACCATCGATGGTGCTGCTGTGGAGAGAGTGAGAAGCACAAAATTCCTTGGAGTGCACATCAGCGAGGACCTCTCCTGGACCAACAACACCGCAGCACTGGCCAAGAAAGCCCAACAGCGCCTCTACTTCCTGCGCAAAGTGAAGCACGCCAGTGCCCCACCACCCATCATGACTACGTTCTACAGAGGGACCACTGAGAGCATCCTCTCCAGCTGCATCACTGTATGGGGCGGGAGCTGCACTGACCACAACAGGAAAGCCCTGCAGCGTATAGTGAACACAGCTGGGAAGATCATCAATGCATCCCTCCCCTCCCTGCAAGACATATACACCACCCGCCTCACCCGCAAAGCTCTCACAATCGTGAGAGATGAGACTCACCCAGCACACAACCTGTTTAGCCTCCTGCCCTCTGGAAAGAGGTACAGGAGCCTACGGTCCAGAACCACCAGACTCACCAACAGCTTCATCCACCAGGCCGTCAGGATGTTGAACTCCCTCCCCTCTCTCCCATCACTGACAGCTCCACCCACCAGACAGCCAAGAAGTTAGGATCTTGCCCCGCCCCCCCGCATGGGAAAGACCCTGACTCAGGAAGCCCCCACACACACACGGAAAGACTCGAACTCAGGAAAGACTCTGACTATGGAACTGCACTATGTGACTTTTGCACCTTTACCTGCACGACCTCACTTTTTTTTTTTTTTACACACCATACACTGTTTCTTGTTGCTGCTGCCCTCCACGGAAAAGACTTCTCTATGGAACTACACGTGACTTTGCACCTTACCTGAACTGTCTGATAAGAACTGCCTTGGGCCCTGCAATATAACAACTTACCATATGCTGCTATACATTATTATTAACACATTATTATTTATTTAACACATTATTCTACATAATGCTGCTACTGTGATGACCTCAACTGGGCTGCCCTGGACTGTGCTGTACTGTACGTCTTGTATACTAGTCTTGTTCTCATCTTCCTGTCTTTAGCCTAGATTATTTTTTCTAAATGTTAAATGTTTCAATTCCCCCCCCCCTTTTTTTTAAATCATTACTTTATTAGGCCAAAAAAAAAAAAAAGTGTGTTTCAGGTAACATGAAATACCAAAATAAGGTCGGTAGGTAGGAAAAAGTTTTTTTTTTTTTTTTTTTTTTTTTTTTATTTTGTTCGAAAAAATGAACAAGTAAACATCTTACAAAATAGTATTTTGGCACAGAATCCTTTATACCACACATCATAATAAAATAAAAGGTGTTTTAAATCTTTAAACGAATAAAAAAAAAAATCGCGAGAGTTCGAGTTATGATCTACGGAAGCGTATTGCTGCCACACAAAAAAAATTGGCTTAGAATCAAGTAATTACATGAAAAGATATTGTTAAAGTTATCACGTTTTTACAATATATTTATGTAATAACATAACATCACGTAATTTCATGATACGAAATTATCACGTTATTTCATGATATTTTCATGTAATAACATGAAAACACCTTATCAAGAAATAACGTGAAAATAACGTCCTAGGCTAGGCTACTTCCATTAAAAGCAGACGTCTAGCCGAGCCTACTGTAGAACTTGGGTCGAGCAAAAACACCGAGCAAAAACATGGCTGCATCCTGAATGACTACTATTTGTATAAATAGGGGACTACATAGGCGGCAAAATGTAGTGTTTTTCCCTGCCATGGAAGTGCACTTGTATACTGAAGAGGAAGCAATTTTGCATTACAGCCTTGAATGAGGATTCAAAATGGCGGCTCGGCTCAGTTTTCCCTTCCTCCTTCAGTATACAAGTGCGCTTCCATGTTTATGCAGGAGGGCTGATAGAAGTGGTGAAACATTTTACTTTTTATCGTTTCTTTCACAACTTGAATGCGTTGAAACAAAAAATTATGACAAACTAATGCTGCTTACACTAAAATATCGAGGGAAATTTGTAATAAAAACTTTACGGTCGGCAATTTCTCCGCCGAAATTCTCGGTCGGTTGGGTTACCGGAAACACACTTTTTTTTTTTTTTTTTTTGGCCTTATTACTTATTGCTTGTTACACTGTTATTGGTCCTGTCTTGTGCTTTAATGTTTGTCTTGTTAATGTCAGTCCTATGTTTGTCTATGTCTTTACATGGGATAGAGAGAAACGTAATTTCAATTTCCTTGTATGACCTGTGCATATGAAGAAACTGACAATAAAGCTGACTTGAACTTGAACAAACAAACGGAAAAATAAAATTGACACCACTGGTGATTCATGTTCTAAACAAAATTTTTTTGGGGTTCTGATAAACGGTCCTACATCCGCGAAGAGTCCTACGGTAGGAGGGGCTGTCAGACATGTCTGTCAAGCAGTCCTACATTGCAGGAAATCCTACAGTGTGATTCAACTTTAACTTTTAGTCATATTTCGCGGTTTTTCCCTCTGCAAAGAACATGCTTCTACACTGATACAACGCCCACCAACCCTGTCAGAATTCATAGGAATCTACAGCCCTATTCGCACGGGATAAGAATTACCTGTGGACCTCTGGTAATTCGGAATAATTACAGAGAACGTCTGAGTTCTTAGTCCCGTGCGAATGCGCCATGTCCGTAATTTACCAAGCAATAATCCCGCCGCGAATCACCTACTGTGTTTCGGCAAAACACAGACGTCCAGTGGTAATACAAGTCCCGTGTGAATGCGCATGTCTGTGTTTGTAATTATTAAACGCGCGTCTCTTGTACTTTTCTGGAGTGAATAATGGAGGATACGGGTGAAATTTTGATAAACAGCATTTCAGGGGCAAGTGGTAGTAGGCCTATCCCGTATTTGAACCAGATAAGCAGAAACAGCTCCAAGAAGAACTCCAAGAAGAAAGCACGAAGAATCTTCAACTGGATGGCTTGTGTGGCAGCATATGGTAAGGAGCCACGCTAACCCCATGACACAGCAATACGAAGATATTTTGGTTAACGGAGGGAAGACAAATGTTCGTTTAGCGAAATACCCGGCTATGTGTAAACAGCGCCATAAACTGCCTGTTCACTTACATTGTTATCTCGAGACTGTTTTCATTTGCAGTGACCCCGCCTTCTCATTTTGAGAGCGTGGAGCAAACATACTGCATCCCTATCATATGCGTTTCCCCTCTCTTAATTTGGATACAGTGCTATTCTTATGCCTACTGTGTTTTCATCCTGCCTTATTAATGCACCATTAATGTACTACAGTAATATGTTGGCACTTCCAACATGCTACAACTGTATTGATTGTCACAATCCGGTCACAATGTCTGTAAATTCAGTGAATTACAGACTTTTGCTTATCCCGTCCGAATGCGCCACACAATAACACAGAGGTGCGGTAGGGTTGGGCGGTATCCAAATTTTGATACCTTTAAACTGTCTCTGTGTTTTCCCGGGGTATACGGTATTACCGAGAAAAAAATATTTTTGTTTCGGCCTACTGTGTAACGTGCGCCTATACCGGCGGACCTTGTCCAGACCTGCGCCTATGCCTCAAATGTACTATTTAAAAGCAGCATAGCGAATTATGTGCATTGTGGTATGGATTAAGCAGCAAAGCGAATTTTGTGCATTGATGAATGGATTAAGAGATATTTCAAAGCATCACGCAACTCTTCCTTCATCTTGAAAATAGCATTCAACTGTCGTTTACACGTGTGCGCGTTGAAACGCCATTTGCAGCACTATTTCACCTACTCCATCAAAAAAAGTACACGATGAGCAGGATCATACCCTTTCAAGCATGGGAAATAAAAAAAGAAAAGAAAAAGAATCAACCAACACCCAAGTCCGTTTAGACTGCGCGATAAACCATATTCTTCAGCGCAAATGAGGCGAACCTAATTCAAATGCGTGATAGCTGCACAAGGCAAAATCATATGGGCCCACGTCATGCCATGGCGGGGAAATTAATAATCAAATGGCCTGACCTTGCTTAAAACGTTGTCTTGATCACATAACTCCTTACAATTATTCCACTTAAATCCATACGGTTTAAAACACCCAACAAAGATAGCAAGCGCATTGCTAATTCCCACCAGAAACCTAACAGTTTACGCTACGATGTTTTCTTCCGTTTCTTCAGTAGATGACATTTCAAACGTTTATTACCCACATCCCAAATGTCATACGTTATATTATTTTACCTTGTTGTTACTCATGTAACCTACTCAAAACACAACTCATTGGAGAGATCTCGTGGAAGTGGAGTACCCCAGGCTATGGTGTGCCTTAGGGGACATATTAGATTTTTTTCGATTTTGCGTGGTCATTTACATTATTGCTGGCTCTTCCTTTTCGTTTGAAACCAAAATACTGCCACACTGCCGATGTTGTTTTTTTTTGCCACTAACTCGTTATCTTGACTTGCCATCTTTCAACCGCGGTCTCAGTCTCTTGCGAAGCTTTCTGTCAGACTCCAAATGTCACGCAGGGTTGCCATGGTAACGACATAAACAACCCTGCACGCGATGAGAACTTCTTTAGGAAATTGATAGAATTAGTGAAAATACGATCACACAGTTATTCGGGATGATCTTCAATTTATTATTTTATATTATGACCTCATGTACTCCATATTTATTTAGATATTATATATTTTTTTAAAATGACGGTAATGAGACCGATACCGTTGGTACTTTTGGATACCTCGGGATACCTTCTTACCGTAATACCGCCCAACCCTAAGGTGCGGGGGTAATTGCGAATTACCAGAGGTCCATAGGCAATACTTATCCCGTGCGAATTGTACATAGGACGTGCTGACAATTCAAACGACTCCGTCAGAATATGCTTTTACATTCATATGACTCTCAGACGCTCTGACTCTTCAGTTGACCCTGTCAGAATATGTAGAATTAATAGGGTTTTTTTGCCACTATTCACAAGTACCATTTGCTCTATTAAAATGTAATGTAATTAAATGTTATTTTTATTGCAAGACATAAAATGGCATAACATATTGGAGCATCAATACGGTTTTCATTCAGTCAACAACTTTTTTAAAGCTTACTTTCATTTAACACATCCAACCCAGAGAAGCATAACATCCCACTTAAGTGTCAGTCCATCATTTCTGGAATTAAACTCATTTTCTCCACCTCCACTCGAGTTAAATAACTGAGTTTTACCTTTCTCCTGTTCATCCAGCCGTTCTCCTTGTCTGGCGACGCAACAGCACACAGAAAACAAACTTCCACAACTCATTTTGAATGATTTCATTTTATTGGAACACTTCAAGATGGCCAACTATTTGTTTTGAACAGGTTTACGGATTTGCACCAAATCTTACACACGCGCATACACACAGCGCACCAGGCTCGCATTATGTTAGAAATCAGCATTATGTTAGATTAAGTAGTAAAGATTGAATGCACGCCGTTAATCTGCACCGTTTATAGCACAGCTGATGTAGGACAAAAATCTGCTCAAATGCCAAGAAATGACGTTTTGCGCTCTGCGCATGCACAGTGGGGCTTTGTAGGACGCTTTGACGTGTAGGACAGTTTATCAGAACAGGGGAGAAAGATTATGGGTGGTGGTAATTTGTGTTTAAAACAAACAAACAAACAAAAACAAACAAAACAGGGGAACTTCCCCTCAACAACAACAAAAAAATTGCCACCGCCAGTGATCCATGCTATAAATAAATAAGCTGGGACCCTCCCAAAAAAAGAAAGGGTGGGGGGGACCAACCCCCCCCCCAAAAAAACAACCCATGATCGTTTAAAGCAAACAAATAAATGGGGGAACTCCCCCCCCCCAAAAAAAAAAAAAAAATTACCACCACCACCAGTGATCCATGCTTTAAATAAATAAATAGATAAATGGAACCCCCCCCCCAAAAAAAACCACCACCAGTGATCCATGCTTTAGATAGATAGATAGATAGATAGATAGATAGATAGATAGATAGATAGATAGATAGATAGATAGGATGGGAGGCCCCCCCACCCAAAAAAAAGGGGAAGGGGGGGCTGATTCATAAATGCATGAATCAATTTATTTTATTGTTGTTTTGGGGGGGGCCTCCCCCGAGGAGATAGATAAATTAATTAATAAATAAATTGGGGGGCGGTGCACAATTTACTACCACTGGTGATCCATGTTTTAGATGGATGGATGGATGGATGGATGCCTGCCATCTTCCAGCAAGTTCTCCAATTTACAAATTTACTCGACATGCTCAGGACACAGGCTGGAACATCACAACACCTGTAAATCCTTGTATTTTTAAGGTGGGGTTTACATTAGACCGTATCAGCGGATCATCAGATTAACGTTTTTAAAACAATTAGTGTGCACACAGCAACGCCAATACACGGATACGCTCGGCTCCGCAGGCATCCTGCGCTCCAAATCACTCCGCCCTGAACAGCGAGTGCCCTCTGGAGGGTGCGCACTCCGGCCTTGCGCAGCTCACAGAGCGCGCGAGTGAAGTGCACAAGCAGTGATTCGGGGCTGAGCCGCTGTGTGTGTGATCCCAGCGCATATCACTTACCACTTGCAAGTGGAAGGATGGCAAGCCTAAAGACAATCATAACTACACAATGGGCAGTATTTGCATCAGTATTTGCAGTATTTTCATACTATTATACTCTTTAATGAAAGGTGATACAAGGCGGAAGTCCGCGCCGTTTTTCAGCAGTCGCGTCACATGACCAGCGCCAGCGAATCAGGAAGGTGGATGTCACAGTGACGTTGTCCAATGACGACGCCAGCTACAGCTCAGCACAGCGTATCCGCGTATCCTCAATGTTTACACAGCACCGGACCAGACACGATCTGGATTGAATACGTGGACCCTGGCGGATTCCCGTTTCCTGGCGTTTTAATGTAAACGGACAGTGCATCCGCGAAGAAAACGAGACAGATACGGTCTAATGTAAACTTGGCCTAACACACTTCAATATCAGCTGTCAAAATTTATTCTTAATATTGTAATCTCCCCTCCCCCCCGGTTTAAGTATTGGCACCCCTCACCACCATTAATAATATATACTTTAAAAAAAACAAAGGTTCTCTGCCCTGCTCGATGCTTCTGATTACAAGTAACCCACATCATTAAACATAAAATAAGCAACATAACCTGGTTCAACGTGTCTACTAATCAGCTAGAATACTCATCAGCTAACTAAAATACTCCTTATTAATAACTGATGACCCTGCACGGAGAACCCACACCGAGCTTAAACAATCACTTCCCAGGTTTTTACTGACGAGATCATCTTTTCTGAGTGATCTATTACCTTAACCTCTCCCTTGATACACGACAGCTGACCGTTTATTGATGTTCTACCAAGCGATCATCCAAACTGGATCCGAAAAGCAAGCAGCACGAGTGAAAGGTCCTTATCCATCACTATTTCTTCAAGACTGCCATTTAAAAAAAAAAAAAAAAATCTAACAAAGCAACTTGGAGATACCTTCAGAAGAAAGGTACTGTATGAAAGCTCTCCAAGTCCAAGAGTGAATGCAGCCTTCATCGTGATCACCATGGAAACAAAACAGACATCACCATGGAAACCTGTCGACAGATTTGAAGGTGGTTTTAAGGTCTACGGGAACACGTCGGGTCTGGAACTCGTCTTACAAACTGCTGCTCGATTCCCGCCTTTCGCCACTTAGAACTAAAAACCGCACTTCAAACTTTCCGGCATCACGTCTCGTTTGGAGCTGAGGATTATAAGTGATTGAGCATCGCACGACCTTACAAGAAATAAATAAAGAAAAAAAACCCGGGGAAATACAATTATAGGAAAATAATCATCCACAGTGTGGTGTGGTGTAGCGTGACCTGTTGCTCAAGTAGCATCCTGAAGTCCATTACACTTTCTTTTCCACTAATTAAAGAGCACCACAGTGTAGTTTTTATCCATTTATAGTTACATTTCATGTTGTGGATTATCTGCGTTATATCAGCTCTAAACAGTCACTCAATAAATAAATAAAAATATAAACCCAATAGTATGACGGTGTTCTGTAAGGAAGGAGATGTTTGTTTAGAATTTATGGAAGGAGTCTCCAGTGTCAGAGCTGTAACACTCACGAGCCATCGGAGTGTACAGACGCAATACCAAGAACTAACTTGTTTCAAGAACATTCCAGAACGTAACTATAAACGGATAATACGTGCAACATTGATCTTTCAAAAATAAAAAAGCAAATTCAAACAAACATTCACAAGTTGCTTGTGTAACAATTTTAGAAAGTTTGCTGCTTCAATCTTGTACTTGTGAGGAGGTGTGGCTTCTGAGCTTGTCGGTTCTAGTGAAGGAGGCGTGGCCTTTGTGCTTATCAATCGCAAGGAAATAAATGTAACCTTGTTGCGCTTCGGATTCAAGCCTAGGTCACAACCGGACGTATGATTTTTTGGCGTTTCCCAAATCGCTGCGTTTTTTTTTTGCTCGTGGAGAAAGACGCACGTTGGCCGTAAGTTTGTCTTGCAACCTGAAAAAAACGTAAGCGCCCGTAGAATTTGTTTGACATGACAAAGAACCTCTGCGGCCGGTCTGCGGCCAGTCTACGGCTCGAAAATCAGCACGTCACACGCGCGCCCTCCGTGCGTTTCTTGCGTTTTTTGCACATAGACCGGCCGTAGGAGCACGTACGGCCAGTTGTGACCGAGGCATTACTGAAGGAGGTGTGACAGCCTCAGTGAATAAGGTGTAGCTAGAGGAGGTGTGGCTTCTGGGCTTGTCAGGTCTCAGGAAGGAGGCGTGGCCTTTGTGCTCATCAGCTGCAGGGAAATCAACGTCACCTTGTTGCCCTTTGGTTCTACTGAAGGAGGTGTGGCTTTTCAGAGGTGTGACCGTTTTGGTGAATAAGGCGTAGCTAGAGGAGGTGCGGTTTCTGGGCTTGGTGGTTCTACTGAAGGAGGCGTGGCCTTTGTGCTCATCAGCTGCAGGGAAATCAACGTCACCTTGTTGCCCTTTGGTTCTACTGAAGGAGGTGTGGCTTTTCAGAGGTGTGACCGTTTCAGTGAATAAGGCGTAGCTAGAGGAGGTGCGGCTTCTGGGCTTGTTGGTTCTAGTGAAGGAGGCGTGGCCTTTGTGCTCATCAGCTGCAGGGAAATCAACGTCACCTTGTTGCCCTTTGGTTCTACTGAAGGAGGTGTGGCTTTTCAGAGGTGTGACCGTTTCGGTGAATAAGGTGTAGCTAGAGGAGGTGCGGTTTCTGGGCTTGGTGGTTCTACCGAAGGAGGCGTGGCCTTTGTGCTCATCAGTCGCAAGGAAGTAAATGTAGCCTTGTTGCCCTTCGGATTTACTGAAGGTGTGGCTTCTCAGAGGCGTGACAGTCTTGGTGAATAAGGCGTAGCTGGAAGAGGCATAGCTTCTGGGTTTGTTGGTTCTACTGAAGGAGGCGTGGCCTTTGTGCTCATCAGCTGCAAGGAAATAAACGTCACCTTGTTGCCCCTTGGTTCTACTGAAGAAGGTGCGGCTTCTCAGAGGTGCGACAGTTTCGGGGAATAAGGCACAGCTGGAGGTGGTGTGGCCTCTTGTTTATCAGCTCAGCAAAAGAGGTGTGGCCTTCTAATTCCGTACACTAAAACTGCAAAATTACCAACCGAAATTCTTCCGTATCATAAACGCACTAATACAGCTCTAAATTGCCCAAGTTATCAACTACTGTTCTGAGATCAGATCGGACGATACCAAAACATATCAAAGCCTTCGCAGGAAAAAGATCCACACCCTGAGCTCTAGCCGGAGAAACGCTCGAGCACAGAGGATGCAAAGTGCTTTCACTCTCGACTGGGTTGGTCTACAGGGAGTCAGGTTACCACGAGCACCATGAGCTCACCAGAGCATGAAGTGGCTTCGCCGTACGAACGCCAGAAGAGAAGAGAACGCAACCTGGCCGAAAACATCGAATAAACAACGAAATGAAAGGTTTCTGAGATCATGAGCTCGTTCAGGAATTTCTGGAAGACTTAAACAAGTCCCGGTGTGGCGGGTTCCGTTTCAGGGACGGACGTAAAGATGTCACGGCGTGTCTTTAAGCATGCAATTACAGATTATAACACACGACTGAAACAAGATGGACATGTTCATGCTGCCTTTCAAACTGAACAAAGGATTTCTTAAGCACAAAGTTTGCCCAGTATATTATATGATCAAAAAGAGAACAAGAATAATTATCAGTAAAAAATAAAAAGATTCGAGCTGTATAATATAATATATTTCTCGTATTAGGTGGGTTTTCGGGGGCCCAAAGCTTACAGCTTGTCGTCTTAACAGTGACTGCCATCTCAGGCTAGACGAGATAAATAAACAAACTCACGGCGTATAAAGGAAACAAAGAGCGTATCGTGTGTAGCAGTGTATAAACAAAACAAACCAGGCGAGCGACGAGCAGCTTTGTTCAGCGTACGACAAAGCCAGAAAGTGTGTAAGGCACGGTGTGTTAAAGGCACATCAATAATTCACAAACCTCTACATTACGAGGGAGATAAGAACAGGGAAGTGGAAGCAGTCCGTTATCTCGAGTGTGTCACAAAACAGATGTGACGAGGGGAAGGAGGGGTCGGCGAGTGCATGCATGTGTGTGTGTGTGTGTGTGTGTGTGTGTGGTTGAAAAACATGTCTGGGTGTGGTCATGAAGAGCAGTTTCAAATGCACCAGAACCAAAAAAGATCTCGTGGCTCCTCTTAAAGCATGCAAGAAATCTGAGCCAAGATCCATTTTTATAAACATCAACATTCCTGAGATGGCCGAGGTTCAAGTTTACGCTCAGAAAATATGCGAACACTGATGAAACGCAGACTCAATACTCGCGGAAGTACCGAAAGTACCAAAAGTTTCTGTAGCCTAGTATCTCAATTTATCTACATTTGGATATTCAAGATACATCAGCACTGGTAAATTGTCCAATCTGATTGGTCAGAACAGATCACATGTTCATATTAATGCACTTGTTCTAACTTGTCAGGCGTAAGCTTGACATAAATTACGACGAGCAATAAGCAAATTAAAAAGCAGATCTTTAACATTTTAAGTAAAAAAAGTTGTTTCGAAAGTTTTCAGACAGACGAGTTTATGCTTTAAACACAATGAGCTGCGTTTGCTTTTTTTTGTCTTTTTAACTTCAAGATGTAAGTAATGGAATATATATATATATATATATATATATATATACACACACACACACACACACACACACACATACATACATATACATACACACACACACACATATATATTTTTTTTTATATCCACATTCACTGGATATGAGCGATCATGTCACTGATTCTACTACTAGGCTATCAGCTCATATACCGTGAGTAGAGAAAAACAAAATGGTGGTGCGGATGAAATAAAAAAACAAAACCCCAAAAAATACAAAAAGAAAAAATATAGAATGAAAGTATTCAATGGCAATTCGAATACCCGTCATTTCACCGGTTTGTTTACATTCTAAGCGGAAATGATTTTGTCGGACGTTTTGTATAAAAGTTATTTATTGAATTTGCAAAAAATAAAAACAACAACGCTCTGTTTCTCAAAACCCAGTGAATGTGAATAGAATAAAACGCACCTTGTCGGCTATCAGCTCATGTACGACCTGATTTCGTGGAATAACTGTTAAATAGCTGCTATAATGTAAATGATAACAGGAACTTGGTTGACAGAGGTTCCACAACGTTAAATTAAACGTAGCTATAAACACACCAAGTATAACGCTGTTCTTTATTTCATAACATTTTGTAAGCGTCAACAAATTGCTGTTATATCAAGGGGGGAACGTTACAACATTATAGCTAACATCGTCGAGCCAATGATGTCCTAAAACATTTCCCAGTTTTCACGTAACAGTAAAAGCAACTGTGTTTTATATCAGAAACAATCTCGAAACAAACATGCTAGTAGAGCTGGGCGATATGGCCTAAAAAAAAAATTTTCAATTTTTTCACAAAAAATCCGATTTTCGATTTTAATCGATTACTTCCCCCTACTAAAAATCAAACTACAGATGACAAAGAAATGGTTCAAAACAAGTTTTACCTTTATTTTGTTTTCACTTAAATTTCCCCTTTGAGGTTAAAGTGCAACCAGAAACCAAGAAACAAGCTTGTAGATGAGATGGCAGACCATGGCATTGTACACAGTGAGAACATACAGTGACTTTTAGAAAGTTTCCTCCAACATAGCGTCGTTTCAAACTGGCACTGACACAATGCACCCTCAAACTTAAAATAAATAAATAAATGAAAATGCCCCCTCAAAAATGTGTTATTCACCAGCTGGGTGGTCCGTATGGTGAAATACCGTGACCGAGGTCTTGAAAGTGCTGACTGAGGCCTCTGGGCCGAGGTTAGGGTATTTCACCATACGGACCGACCTTAAGCTGGTAAATAATTTTTTTCATTCTCATTATCTCTAGCCGCTTTATCCTGTTCTACAGGGTCGCAGGCGAGCTGGAGCCTATCCCAGCTGACTACGGGCGAAAGGCGGGGTACACCCTGGACAAGTCGCCAGGTCATCACAGGGCTGACACATAGACACAACCATTCACACTCACATTCACACCTACGCTCAATTTAGAGTCACCAGTTAACCTAACCTGCATGTCTTTGGACTGTGGGGGAAACCGGAGCACCCGGAGGAAACCCACGCGGACACGGGGAGAACATGCAAACTCCGCACAGAAAGGCCCTCGCCGGCCCCGGGGCTCAAACCCAGACCTTCTTGCTGTGAGGCGACAGCGCTAACCACTACACCACCGTGCCGCCTATTTTTTTTCTTTACCAAATTCTAACAGAAAACGAGAGCGCCCGAAAGGGAAAACCGAGCCGAGCTGCCATTTTGAATCCTCATTCACAGCTGTAATGCAAATGGCTTCCTCCTCGGTATACAAGTGCCCTTCCATAGCAGGGAAAAAAAAAAACCCACTACATTTTGCCGCCTATGTAGTCCCCTATTTATACAAATAGGAGTCATTCAGGATTCAGCCATGTTTTTGCTCGGTGTTCGCAAATTACAGATTTTTAGCTTTCTCCTGAAATGTTTTATTTTATTTCTTCTTCCTCAGGGGAGTAAAACTCGCTTTCGCTGTGAACACTGTCGTTATCGCTATCCATGCTGTAAAATTAATGCTATTCTCCTGAGAAATGCTGGCAAAAATTTAAGATTTTTGATAATCTTATAAATCTTGTAAAAAAAAAAAAGATAAATGTTGTTTGTTGTTGTGAATGAGCGAGTCGACAGAGGTCCGTAACCGGGGTCCGTACCGTAGGATACAGACCTGCTCGCCAGCCAATCAGAGCGCAGGATTTGGACTGCGAAAAAAATAAATAAAATTGTCCTTTTCGATAAAACTGACAAAATGGGGGAAAAAAAATCCCGACTTTTCCACCGTATGTATGGGCACCATGTCTTTTGCAATAAACATCACGATAGCATCTGTGATTGCCTTCGACCACGCCCCATTCTGATCATCAGGCACACCGTTGGGAAATGTGTCCGGGACGGTTGCTTGCTGTACTGTGGATGGCGCGCTCGTGTTGCGGCTGTGTTGATTCCGCTGCGAGCAGCACTTCTCCCGCTCCGCTGCAGGCTTCTGTTTAAGGGGTTGGAATAAATTCGTCGTGCTGCGTCCTTTGGAAACAACCGTTTTCAAACACGCCTTACAACGAGGACTTTGCGTCCAACGCCACAAAACCAAACCAATTCCAGATCATGGAGGAAGTTACTCCTTTCTTGGGCACAAGTTGCGGCTTTCCCCCAATCGCTGCTATGTTGTTTGTGTGTGTCTATGGCAAGCGCGCGGGAGGAGGGCCGTTCTGCACATGCGCAGAGGGAAGCGTCGGTGGCGGAAGTTAAAACTAAGAAAACCGATTTTCATAAAAACACATCGTCCTTAACTGTAAATTCAAATTAATCAATAAAAATCGATTTATCGCCCAGCTCTACATGCTAGCTAGTAAGGTTTTTTTATTCTCTCCACATTCACTGGATATGAGCAACCGCACGCTCCGATTGGCTACTCTATATATTCGAGCCAATCACGTCCCACAACTGGGAAACGTTTCCAGAATGAATGAGAAACGCCCACTTTTGTCCAGCAGACACGCGCGTCTTAGCAGTTTAAATACTTCAGTAAATACGGAATGTCAGCAACAGGGATATTACGATACAAGATAAATGACGTCACAATATTTTTTCTGAGCCATTATCAAGATTGTGATATTTATTTAATAAAATTGAAAGGATATGAACAGTACTGTGCAAAAGTCTTAGCCCTCATTTTTTCCCCCGCATGCAAACTTTGTTGTAGATTTGTCTGCTAATTTTGATGTGATGTTTCACAGGAGACTCGGAAATGAGCTTTACCTACTTATTTTTTCAAATCAAACTGATTCCTGGAAATAAATAACTATTTTAGAATATAACTGGAGTTGTTCTGATGAAAAATAGAGATCTTAGTGGTCGGAATGAGATTTTTAAAAAAACAGACATCAGAAACACGAGTGTCAATTTCAGTTGAGTTAATGTGAATTTCAGTTTTTCGAGGTTCGCCTTGAAAGCTGTGAATATTATCATTCATATTCTTTCAAATAAACACTAGTAGACCCTACTTTTGAGAAATACAAAGGCCTACAGAGCACAAAGAGGGGATTAGAAATACTTATTACTTTATTGAGTGTACCGATTTAACGTTTTACCTAATTTGCATAATTCGTACTAATTAAATGCTAATTTGCATAATTTGTTTTTATTAATTTTTCAAAAACGTTGTATTCAGGATACAACCATCTATGTCCCTGCCAATTTCCATGTAAATATCTTGAAAAATAGAAAAGTTGTTAAGAAAAAACATTTGATCTCATTTGGTTAATGAAGCCCATTTTGGACCATGTGACCCTCAGACAGAATATCAGCCCTTTTTTTCAATATCTCAGGAACAGACGAGCTTTTTAAATTCTGTAACAAGTCTGTTGTTCTGCTTTCAATTCTCAATTCAATGAGACCAGTTTCAAGCAAACTGGACTGAATATTGAGCTGATATGCCTACTTAAATGTACTTTTTTTTTTAACCCGAACTGGATACGGATGGAAGGCAGCTCTGGAAGGGTGCACATTCCTGACACACTTCAACCCTACACACACCCACATGTGTGAGCTAAATGTAGTCCTCCTGGCCTGGCCTTTAGAATAGCACACATGCAACAGATAACTCGCACCACCGGGGGTCACATCATCATCATCACTGCACACATACAACAGATAACCGTTTTGTTTATCGGAATCGCGCGTGATCTCCGTGTGCTCAAATGCTACACTGCCCTGGGAGCGAGTCCTTGTGATCATCAGACGCTCCACAGGAGAGTCAGCGCTGTATTCGTATGAATCGAGGCCGAATGAGCAGATATAACGACGGGATTCAAAATAAAGCAACCCTGAACAGGGTTAAATACAGAACGCAAGCTGTAGATCAATCCCCGAATGAGCTCCTAGCAAGTGTTTAAAGGGGAACTGAAGTCATTTTTAAACTTGCTTTATTTCTTAACGTGTTATTCAATTACGTTTTCGGTTTTAGTAACCTTATATCGTGACTCGTATCGGCAACTAATTGCAATTAAATATGATACTTATCGGCCTATTCGGTTTTTAGCCGTGTTGAATTTAGTTCGTTTGGTCCACGGCAGGCGTCGCTTATCCGCGCGATCTTCACGAGACTTGTGCGAGACTTCGAAACGTCAAGTGTCAGCGCCGCCATTTTGAAAACTGTTTTCCAAATGAAATATTGCACAAAAACGAGTTTAAATGATGATTACTGCCGACTTTTTTCAAACTTTCCTGATTGCCATCAAAACAAACAAAACTTCCGGCTTGATTACATCAGCATTCGAAAGAGCGCGCGCGTCTTTGGACAACGTTGGCAGATGTCGGTCACTTTGATTTCCGCTGTACGTTTTACTTCCGTCCTACGATGTCTCACGCAGGTCTCGACGAATCTCGTTTATGGCCGTTGCTTTGACATATGGACTGATATATTACAGAGCATATTTCAAACACTCAACTTGCTATAGCAGTGACAAAATAGCTAACAAAAATAGCTATATTTAATAAAATGAGATAAATAGAATTGATTTAAAAAATTTGCCTTCAGTTCTCCTTTAATAGTTTAAAGGAACAGTCCACCGTACTTCCATAATGAAATATGCTCTTATCTGAATTGAGACGACCTGCTCCGTACCTCTCCGAGCTTTGCGCGACCTCCCAGTCAGTCAGACGCGCTGTCACTCCTGTTAGCAATGTAGCTAGGCTCAGCATGGCCAATGGTATTTTTTGGGGCTGTAGTTAGATGCGACCAAACTCTTCCGCGTTTTTCCTGTTTACATAGGTTTATATGACCAGTGATATGAAACAAGTTCAGTTACACAAATTGAAACGTAGCGATTTTCTATGCTATGGAAAATGCGCACTATAATGACAGGCGTACTAACACCTTCTGCGCGCTTCGGCAGCGCACTGATACGGAGCTCAGATATCAATGCGCTGCCGAAGCGCGCAGAAGGTGTTAGTACGCCTGTCATTATAGTGCGCACTTTCCATAGCATAGAAAATCACGTTTCAATTTGTGTAACTGAACTTGTTTCATATCACTGGTCATATAAACCTATGTAAACAGGAAAAACGTGGAAGAGTTTGGTCGCATCTAACTACAGCCCCAAAAAATACCATTGGCCATGCTGAGCCTAGCTACATTGCTAACAGGAGTGACAGCGCGTCTGACTGACTGGGAGGTCGCGCAAAGCTCGGAGAGGTACGGAGCAGCTCGTCTCAATTCAGATAAGAGCATATTTCATTATGGAAGTACGGTGGACTGTTCCTTTAAGGTAAAGATGTGTACTCACTGTCTGTACGTGTTGACTCTGTGTAGATTTAAAAAAAAAAAAAGCTAGCCCTATTCAGACAGGATTTATTTGACTATGTTTGCAGAGGATGAAAATGTACGCTAAAGAAGTTTACCATACCACACAAAGCTGTAGTAGTATTCACAATTTGCTGTTTAATTATTTAACGTACAAGCTAGCATCAATAGATTTTGGAAAGAAGTCTATTTATAAAAGTATTTAAAATTAAAATAATTCAAAATAAAAGGGTTTTATTTTATTTAACCAGATATCCCATGCACGTCACACCGATATCTCAATTCTAAGTGTAGCTAGCTAGCGAGTAGCTTGGAGAGGGACAGAAAGAAAAAACGAACACAGGATCCTGATTGGATAATCTGGTTTCTCACCGTGTCAGTTGTATAAAACGCAAGAGAGAAAAAAATTCCAGTTATTTTGTGTGTGTAGAAATACAGTATACATTCACCGGCCACTTTAATAGGAACTTCTTGTTGATTCTAAGATTCCTGTTCTTGGCTGCAGGAGTGGAACTCAATGTTCTCTTTTGCTGTTGCTTTTCTGTTGCTGAGATGCTTTTCTGCTCGCCATGGTTGTAAAGAATGATGATATTATTATCCAAGACACTAAATTCATCCTGGTGTGTATTCCCGGGATAGAGCGGACCAGGATAAAAGCGTCTATGGAACATGAACAAATAAGAAAATGAGGCAGAATGCTCCACAACGTGAGTCTGATATCCAGTCCGATCAGCTTGATGATGTTTGTATGATAAAGTTACTACTTCCACCTTGCATTGCTCCAAACCAAATTTAAACACTTCCTTTTACTCCTAAGGCAATAAAACTGGCACTGTAAGAGGATATGGTAGGAGAGGAAAAGTATAGAGGGGAAAAAAATGATAGTTGAAATGAGAAACATATTTTCATCTCTCCAGAGAGATTGCATGTGCGGGTGTGGAATGGGAATACGAGAGAGAGAGAGAGAGAGAGAGAAAATGCAAAGAAACTCTTAATCTGAACCGGAGAGAAAGAGATTGTCTGTAACGGATTAATTAATGAAGGAAGATTTTAAAAAGGCAACAGTTGAACAAAAAAATAAAATCAGTCTAATTTTATGATTCAAGTTTTTATCATTAGCGAAGACTGAACTGGAACGACTGCCTAAATCCGTGTTCAGGCTCATTCCTGATGGATAACGGAATTTAGGGAGTCACCCTCCCTCTGTAAATCCGGCCTGTCTCTCACTAATCCTTCTGAAGGAGTGGAAACAAACAGCACGGAGATACAGCAGCTTAGACGAACCCAGGAGCCAGCTCGGGCTTAACACAGATCATCCAAAACTAAAACTAACACACACACACGGCAACATGACTCACATCCCAGCACTGACTGCAAGTGAGCCACTTTTCATGAGGAAAATACATGATATACTGAGGAGAAACAAAAACTATACAACTGAAACCAAACGCACAAGGAACTGATTTTGATTTTTCTCAAAGCACCCTGAATCAAAATGGAATTAAATTAACTGACCATTTTGCCAGCCCGCCCCGCCGGCGAGTCTCGGCAGCCGGCCCTTCCCCTCGCCGGCGAGTCTCGGCAGCCGGCCCTTCCCCTCGCCGGCGAGTCTCGGCAGCCGGCCCTTCCCCTCGCCGGCGAGTCTCGGCAGCCGGCCCTTCCCCTCGCCGGCGAGTCTCGGCAGCCGGCCCTTCCCCTCGCCGGCGAGTCTCGGCAGCCGGCCCTTCCCCTCGCCGGCGAGTCTCGGCAGCCGGCCCTTCCCCTCGCCGGCGAGTCTCGGCAGCCGGCCCTTCCCCTCGCCGGCGAGTCTCGGCAGCCGGCCCTTCCCCTCGCCGGCGAGTCTCGGCAGCCGGCCCTTCCCCTCGCCGGCGAGTCTCGGCAGCCGGCCCTTCCCCTCGCCGGCGAGTCTCGGCAGCCGGCCCTTCCCCTCGCCGGCGAGTCTCGGCAGCCGGCCCTTCCCCTCGCCGACGAGTCTCGGCAGCCGGCCCCGCCCCTTTTGTAAATAGCTAGTTGTAAACTTGTAAACTTAGCTTTTTCTAAGTACATAAAAAGTTAACTATTTTGTAAACAGACTGCTTGACTATTTCTCAAAAAAAAGTTAGACTATTCTGTAAACACAAGCTAGTTTTGCTAGTTTGTGAATATAAAGTTAGCTTGACTATTTTCTAAATACATTTAGCTTGTTAATTTATATTTACACTATTAGCTTGACTATTTAGTAAACATGCAAACAGTCTGACTAAATATATAAATCGCTCGCTAAATTATTTTGTAAATATATAAAACAGAAACAAAAACATCTTCACGTTACACGTTTTGATATGCAAATGAGCACGACGCATAATAAATATGCAAATGAGTGTTCTGGCGTATGAGGAGACTTTTGGCGTGCGCTGGCTCCTTTGGCTCCTTTCCCCTGAGGAGAGTCAGGAGCAATAATGATGATGACGGGGTGTGTGTGTGTGTGTGTGTGTGTGTGTGTCAGCAGGATGCACACGGTGGGATTGTTTGGGCCCTGTGTAAGAGCTTATTCCTGTGTTAATGCGTCTTATAATCCTGTGTAACAATCTGATGAACATGTTCCAAACACACTCACTCTCACACACACACACAGATTACTGCAGCCGTGTGAAAAACACCTCAGATGAAAGGCGAGTAAAACCTCCTCCTCCTCCTCAACACGCCTCTTTGTAAAGTCTAATAAACACACCAGCTATGAATTTTCCCTCTTTTCAAATAAAGAATCCTTTGAACAGGAAGTTCCTTACTGTAGCTTTGCGTGAATGCTGCGTGGAAGGACAGCGACTCGGAAACAGCCGCGGACTCGCCGATATTTCGTGTGTTTTCTGATAGTCCAGTGTTTTCCCTGCTGCTTCTGCTACAAACCCTGATCAGCGTCCCCTGCCCGAGCCGAACTGCGCATGCGCGTTATCCTCGCGCATGCGCACGACTGCCCTTGGGCATGTAGCTGTGCGCATGTGTAGTATAGTACCAGGTTGACAAGAAACAACTTGGTTTTCTTTTCTTTTTTCAGAAACAAGTTTGTCTTGTTGTTCTTCTCTTTATTATTCGTTTTCCTGTGGCAAACTGCCATAACAATGAGAGTTTCTCATAATTATGACTTATGACTCAGTATCTCACAATTATGACATATGTTTTCATAACTTACATAATTCTCATCTCATTATCTCTAGCCGCTTTATCCTGTTCTACAGGGTCGCAGGCAAGCTGGAGCCTATCCCAGCTGACTACGGACGAAAGGCGGGGTACACCCTGGACAAGTCGCCAGGTCATCACAGGGCTGACACATAGACACAGACAACCATTCACACTCACATTCACACCTACGGTCAATTTAGAGTCACCAGTTAACCTGCATGTCTTTGGACTGTGGGGGAAACCCACACGGACAACATGCAAACTCCGCACAGAAAGGCCCTCGCCGGCCACGGGGCTCGAACCCGGACCTTCTTGCTGTGAGGCGACAGCGCTAACCACTACACCACCGTGCCGCCCCAACTTACATAATTTTCTTTGCTAAAACTAATCTTGTGGACCAAGCCATAAGAGATACACACCTGAAATTCAGTAGTACTGGTCAGGGCTGGGTTTCCTAAAACGCTAAGAGCATCTTGGGTGGCACGGTGGTGTAGTGGTTAGCACGGTCGCCTTACAGCAAGAAGGTTCCGGGTTAAAACCCAGGGCCTTTCTGTGTGGAGTTTGCATGTTCTCTGCATGGGTGTGCTCCAGTTTCCCCCACAATCCAAAGACATGCAGTTAGGTTGACGTGGGGTGGCCTTGGGCAAGTTACCGAACCCCTGGGCGCTCTGGTGTGGGTGCCCACTGCTCTGAGTGTGTGTGTGTTCACTGCTTCAGATGGGTTAAATGCAGAGGATGAATTTCAGTATGCATGTGATTAATTTCTTCTAAAGCTTAACTAGGAGAGAGAGTGTTCATTGTGATGCTCACTCTACCATTTAGTCCTACGATGCTTTTGGAGTATGGAATACACCCTCCTGCTAGAATGCGCTTCATGATAAGGTCTCACGGTAGCACTATAGTGCACTGGTTTTCTTTTCAGTTCGTATCTCATGAACCGTAAGGCCGATTGTGAAAAGAGTCTAATATTTTCCCTTGGGTTCCTCAGGTTCTTCCAAACAAAAAAGCCTAAGGGTAGTGTCTTACTGCGCTGCGACAGCCTGCGAATAGTTGGAGACACAACACTCGCGATAAAATATGCGAATTAGCGACAATCTTCACTTGGAATCACACTGAATTGATATTCGCATATTTTATCGCAATTGTTGTGTCTCCAACTAGTCGCAGGCTGTCACAGCCCAGTGAGATACACTCGCACTTCCTGTCTCACGGAAACTGACTTGAGAAGGGTTCGTGACGGCTTTGCGACACCAGCGACGCATTTGCGGCTATTTTGAGAGAAATTTTGTCGCACAAATTTTTTGAACATGTTCAAAATTTCAGCGACGAAGGAGCGACACTTTGCGACTCATGCGAGGAAATTGAGAAGCCCCGCGAATGTTTCAAGACACTTTTGAAACTCTCTCGCGAATGACGTTCGTAATTTGTCGCAAGCTGTCGCAGCCCAGTGAGATACTGGCTTTAGGAATCTTTTAACTCTGCCCGCTTAGATTTTTATGTAATTTGCATAACATATTTGCAAAACCTACTTGTTTAAACTACTCAGCAGAGTATGACCCTCAATAATTACCAAAAACAACATGGCTGCCGGCACGGTGGTGTAGTGGTTAGCGCTGTCGCCTCACAGCAAGAAGGTCCGGGTTCGAGCCCCGTGGCCGGCGAGGGCCTTTCTGTGCGGAGTTTGCATGTTCTCCCCGTGTCCGCGTGGGTTTCCTCCGGGTGCTCCGGTTTCCCCCACAGTCCAAAGACATGCAGGTTAGGTTAACTGGTGACTCTAAATTGACCGTAGGTGTGAATGTGAGTGTGAATGGTTGTCTGTGTCTATGTGTCAGCCCTGTGATGACCTGGCGACTTGTCCAGGGTGTACCCCGCCTTTCGCCCGTAGTCAGCTGGGATAGGATCCAGCTTGCCTGCGACCCTGTAGAACAGGATAAAGCGGCTAGAGATAATGAGATGAATGAGATGAACATGGCTGCCACATGTTAATCACTGTTACCGGATGTGGGTGGAGCCTGACTGTTGTAACTCATGACTTATACTCTAAAAGACAAGATTGCCAGGATATCTGCAAAGGTGTAGCAGAACATTCTGGTGAGCAACGAGGTCCTCATATCTGCCATCCCAAAGGTCACGCCCATGGACCCACCCATCTTCCATGAAGGTAGACGCATCATTATTGTGAATAATTGTCGTCATTTAGAATAGCTTTGAACACTGTTTTTAAAATAGAAATGGGTCCTGGTGATCATTAAACAAAACTACAAAAAAAAACCAACAAATAGGTATGTGAGTGGCGTAAGAATGTAAGCACCAGATGTTTGCGTGGTCATGCAGGTGTCGAAGTAAATCAGAGTGCCGCCGAATCCTGTAACACACACCTGTCCGGTGCAGCAGAACATCCAGGTGAGTGATGAGGTCATCACATCTGCAGTCTCAGAGTTCATGCCTATGGACACGCCCATGGACCCACCCATCTTCCACTGAAGGAGCGACATCATTTTTCCAGGCCAATCCTGCATCATTCATCTTCTTTGCTAATTTATTTATAGCGTACACTAATTACTGATTACTAGATTCATAATTCAAAGTATTTTTGGTAAGCTGCTGTTACTTATTTGTTGGAAAAGTAAATGTAAATAAATTGTAAAATATAACATACAGTACCAGTCAAAAGTTTGGACATGCCTTCTAATTCAGTGTTTTTTCTTTATTTTTATTCATTAAAAGTCACTTCATGTCTTAAAGTAATGACGGATGTCGTTTCTCTTTACTTATTTATTTGGTTCTTGATATAATATGTATGGATTACTACAGTTGTGGTGTTGAATAGGGCTATTTAATAGGGTCTTTTTTATCATTTACTGTTTGATCTCAAACACATTAAAAAGGCAAGAAACTCGTCCACTAATTCATTTTTGACAAGACACAGCTATTAATTGAAAAGCATTCAAAGCTGGTGAAGATAATGGCAATTGAGGTTTTTCACCCACATGACCAAGTCATGTGAGGCTGCCATTTTGGACATCACGGCTCGAATCAGTTTGAATGCGAGGAAGGCGACAAACGAAAAACATAAAAGAAAAAGGAGCAAGATGCAGAAAACACCTTCACTATCCAGCGACGTAGGGCATTTACAGGGCGAGCAGATGGAGAGGTATTTGCAAAAATTGAGGTTAGCAGGCTTAGAGAACGACGTTTACCTGCTTCCACCAGGATTGTTCACTGACGTACGGAAGTACACGAAGCCCTCGTCTTTACCTGACTTCGGCCCACATGATCTGTATACCTATGTCGTTAAAAACCCATCGCCATACACAGGTATTGATCTGAAAGCGTATAAGAGTTTGGATGCCTACAAATATTTTGTGTCAGGCTGGGTAACATGCCTACATCAGCGGGTCGTCCCTGGAGCCGGTGGTCACCATCTTATTACAGCTAAGGTTTGTTCACATTTTCATTTACTTTCGGTCCTCAGGATAAACAAAATGTTATTAAATGTCATTGAAATAACTTCTTAGTCTGTTGAGACATGGCCCGTTATAAACTTGCTGTTACCAGGCAATGACCAAGAACTGTATTATTAGGGTCGGTGTCTGTGTTGTAGCAGTGTACTAGCAGCTAGCTGTTAGCACTAGCTAATGTCAACAACATCGTAGCTAGTATGTTACTGTAGCAATGTTTACGTTCAGTCATTTGGATGACTGTTAAAACCTTTCAGTCTCAAGTTTTTCCTTTACTGTATTTACTAGTTTACTGAGCTAGCGTGCTCGGGCAAGCTGGGAGCTAGCGCGCTCCGGCGCCGGAGCGCGCTAGCTCCCAGCCTGCCCGAGCGCACTAGCTCCCAGCCTGCCCGAGCGCGCTAGCTCAGTAAACTAGTAAATCCAGTAAAGGAAAAACTTGAGACTGAAAGGTTTTAACAGTCATCCAAATGACTGAACGTAAACATTGCTACAGTAACATACTACCTACTATGATGTTGACATTAGCTAGCTTGACCTTCAAAATGGCGGACACCGGGGCGTCACGTGACCCTGTGATGTCAGGTGAAAAACCTCAATAGTGTGTAAAGCAAAGCGTCATCAAGGGAGATGCTGGATATGCTGAAGAATCTCAATTATGAAGCACTTTTTTTATTTACCACATAATTCCATAGATGTTCCAGATGTTATTTCATAGTTTTGATGTTTTCAATATTGTTCTACAATGTAGAAAATACAAAATACATAAAAACCTATGAATGAGCAGAGTGGGGTGTACAAACTTTTAACTGCTACTGTATATATAAGTCTACAGTGCTGAGCAATAGTCTTAGGCACATGCACATAAATGCTGTAGAGCAAATCTTCTAAAAATAATGAAATTAAATGTTTCTACACTTTTTTAAAAAGACTATAAAGAGCAGTAAACAGTAATAAATGAGACAGAGTTGAGATTTCATGGCATGACCCTTTACGCTTGGAAATCTAAAATGTTTTTGTACAGACTCGATATTGTAGAAATCATTAAAATATATAATAAAGTTATAAGATGAAGACTTTTGCACAGTACCTACTGTATAAATAATAAATATGAATATAGTTGTATATATCTGTGAAAGGGCGGCATGGTGGTGTAGTGGTTAGCGCTGTCGCCTCACAGCAAGAAGGTCCTGGGTTCGAGCTCCGGGGCCGGCGAGGGCCTTTCTGTGCGGAGTTTGCATGTTGTCCGCGTGGGTTTCCTCCGGGTGCTCCGGTTTCCCCCACAGTCCAAAGACATGCAGGTTAGGTTAACTGGTGACTCTAAATTGAGCGTAGGTGTGAATGTGAGTGTGAATGGTTGTCTGTGTCTATGTGTCAGCCCTGTGATGACCTGGCGACTTGTCCAGGGTGTACCCCGCCTTTCACCCGTAGTCAGCTGGGATAGGATCCAGCTTGCCTGTGACCCTGTAGAAGGATAAAGCGGCTAGAGATAATGAGATGAGACGAGATATCTGTGAAATGCATCCTGTATTTTCAGAGAGAAATCTTTGGTTGTGCTCCACAGTCATGTCCACTTGGTGGTAGTAGTGCACCAAGTTCACTAAAAAGTGCAACTGGTTTGTTAATTTCCATACAAACATGCATTTCTTTTTCTGTTGGGGAGATATTTTTCCATCATTTTTGAGATGTGAAGTAAATGATGTTCCTTTTTTTTGTTTATAATGACACTACATTCACCCTCAGAAAATAAAGTATATTATTATCCATACAGGACACTTTTTCGATGGAATAAAAACACGTGTTCTATTCCCTTCTAGCAGGTTTCATTCATTTGATTTGATAGCATGCAATATTGTTAGCATATCGCTTATCCAACAATTATATTATATTATATTGTGGTGTAGTGGTTAGCGCTGTCGCCTCACAGCAAGAAGGTCCGGGTTCAAGCCCCGTGGCCGGCGAGGACCTTTCTGTGTGGAGTTTGCATGTTCTTCTCGTGTCCGCGTGGGTTTCCTCTGGGTGCTCCGGTTTCCCCCACAGTCCAAAGACATGCAGGTTAGGTTAACTGGTGACTCTAAATTGACCGTAGGTGTGAATGTGAGTGTGAATGGTTGTCTGTGTCTATGTGTCAGCCCTGTGATGACCTGGCGACTTGTCCAGGGTGTACCCCGCCTTTCGCCTGTAGTCAGCTGGGATAGGCTCCAGCTTGCCTGCGACCCTGTAGAACAGGATAAAGCGGCTACAGATAATGAGATGAGATATTATATTATATTGGACAATAAACTGGACTGGTCCAAAAATGTGGACTCTGTATACAAAAAGGGCCAGAGCCATCTCCATTTTCTGAGACGGCTGAGGTCCTTCAACATCTGCCGAACGATGCTGCGGATGTTCTATGAGTCTGTGGTGGCCAGCGCCATCCTGTACGCTGTCATCTGCTGGGGCAGCGGCTTGAAGGTGAAGGACACTAACAGACTCAATAAGATCATCAGGAAGGCCGGCCATGTTGTAGGCGAGGAACTGGACTCTCTGACAGTGGTGTTGGAGAACAGGACACTGTTCAAAATAAAAACAAACAATCTTAGACTGTCCTTCCCACCCTCTACATGAGGAGCTGATCAGCCACAGGAGCACGTTCAGTAAACGGCTGATTCTTCCACGCTGCACAACTGAGAGACCCAGGAAATCATTCCTACCTGCTGCTGTCAAGCTGTACAATGCCACTGTATAACTGCGGTACACTGTCTTACCATGCATCCTTAACTCAGGTGCAATATGTGTATATAGGAATCATTGTATATAAAATCACTTCATTTTGCTTTTACTATTTTTAGACGTATTTACTTCTTTTTTTAAAGATATTTTTTGGGCTTTTTTCACCTTTATTGGATAGGACAGTGTAGAGACAGGAAATGAGTGGGAGAGATGTCAGGAAATGACCTCGGGTCAGTAATCGAACCCAGGTCCCTGGATTTATGGTATGGCGCCTTATCCACCTGAGCCACGACACCCCGAAAGTATTTACTTCTTCCTTGATTCAGGAGCTTGGTTCCAATTTTGAATTTCCCTCCGGGGATTAATAAAGTAATTCTGATTCTGATATGAGTTACTATATGAGTTCCTTCCTGGCAAAAAAAAAAAGCTCAAACCAATCTGTCCATTTTATCAACTCTGAACTCTCTTATCAACAAGGGGTTTGTTTCCACCCACAGAACTGTCACCCACTCACTCACTCACTCACTCACTCACTCACTCGATGTTTTTTGTTTTTCGCACCATTCTGTGTAAACTCTAGAGACTGTTTAATGTGTGTGAAAACCCCAGGAGATCAGCAGTTTCTGAAACACTCAAACCAGCAGTCCATCTGGCTCAAACCAACACCCCCCCCCCCCCCCCCCCCATCAGAAAGAAGTATACTTCAAGTTAATTTTATTAAGTATACTTAAGTAAAGTTAAAGTATATTACGTATACTTTTGTGTACCAAGTATACTGATATCAATGTACTTACAGTATACTTGTAAGTAAACTAATCTAATGCTTCTTGGGACTAAATTGGCCCACTTTTAGTTTATAAAAAGTATACTTTAAGTCTAAGAGAAGTAAACTTAGAGTATCGAACTAGTATTTTAAATTTTACTGCACTGCAAGTATACCACAAGTAAACTTATATACTAATACTGGGCTGCCAACTCTCACACAATGAGCGTGAGAGACTGTCTTCACACGCCATACCTCCGATTTCTCACGCTAGAAAAAAATCTAGTTCATCTGCGTCACGCCAACCACTTGCGATTGATCAATTACGCCTTACGCACGGCTAAACAGGCAGAGAGGTGTTCCCTTCTGTACACACTCCCCTATGGTAGGTGGCGCATCTAATGATGCTGTACTCGCCGGAAGTTGGATAATTGCCTACCGTCAATTTAGAGGAAGAGGAGGGAGAAGAAGGTATCCGAGTTGAAGACGGGTGTCTCAGACAGGTTTGTACATATGCACGCCAATGTGTGGTGTTACTGGCGTAATTATGAACTTACATAAAGTTTCTGAATCGTTTTAGCCTATAAGTGTTGTGAGAATATTTAATGCCATATCGAGAGCTGTGTACTAGGCATGCTAAATCATTATAGGCCTCCTGCCGTGCCACAGCCTCTATCTTCCCCAACAAGCAGCACGGGAGAGCACCTCCTTAGCACACGTAGAGAATATTTGTCAGATAACAGGCCCTGATGAATGCTCTATTACTAATAAGAAATAAATTAATAATAAATATATTAATATAGCTTAAGTGTGACAAATTTTTAAGCCCAACTTTGTGTGCACATTCCCACCTATGGCCAAGGTTCAGCTTTTTGTGTTTCAATACTGTTCAAACTTAATAATTTTAATGTTTCTTGTAGCACGCACATTTTGCTTACTGTTTAAGCATTTTATTTGTTCTTTTGCTGTTGATATTTTTCCCCATGCCAATCTTCTGCTGAACCCAGTGGTGGGGAAAGCCCTTAAATGCATAATGAATAGTCAGTGAGGGACAATCTTATTTTTGCAATAGTTATTAAAAACTTAACATTTAGTTTCAATTCAGAAGGTCTTTAGGCTTAGCTGATGAAATATTTTCAAACATGAACTTGCCTTTAAATCTGAAACACAGGTCTATAGGGCTACAGGAACATTGGCAGTCATCTGTAGTTTTCTAGTGTGGGGGCTTTTAAGCCAAAACTTGGTGCTTTTGTTGGCCACAAGCTGAAGGCCTGGCAAGTCAGGGGGTGTAAGAATGTAGGTATGGCACAGCAGGCCACTCCAAAAATCCACCAGAATGCAGGAACATCTACTAAATCCAAAATCTCAACACCCCCCATTGTCCATCTCCAGCTGGACGACCCACAAACAAAACACCAGAATGCAGGGGGACAAGTGAATATCAAACTGAATACAAAATTCCCACTTACTGCATGGTGTGCGGAAAAGTTTTGCCGTCGACCCCCCAAAAAAAATCTCACTCCAAGGAATTTCGAAAAGTTGGCAGCCCTGTTCTAGTCCACTTTTTAGTTTATAAAAGTGTACTTTATAGCATATTGGAAATATACTATTAGTTACTGGTTATATACATCTAGTCCACTTTTTAGTTTTGAAGTTTACTGCAATTACCCTTCTACGTATACTATTAGTTTTCCAGCCCGAACCCTTACCTCATACACACTACCAGTAGACAACTTATGTGTTTTGTACCTTAAGTTACAATGAAGTTATAAAGGTAAGAATTCACAAAATAACAGCAGATACTCAGGATTAAGAACATATTCATTTTCTTTAAAAATCAAAATTTAAAGCAACATTGTATTAAATGCCAAAATATAAAAACATAGCAATAAGAACTGAAATTGACATCCAAGCTCTAAAGAAAATTCAAAAATTCAGATGTATTTTGGCGTATAATGACAGCCAGTATGATTTGAGTCTGTCACAATGTTCTCACCTTTGTTTTCAAATTTGTTGGCAAATAAAATAAGAGAAATGTTTCTCTGTCTCTTTGTGGGTTAATAACACTATGTACATAAAAGATAAGTTTAAGTTCCAACCCTGTTTACTCTTAAGCTATTCCACCCCAGAACTGACCACAAATTTATGGTACATGTAGGTTTAAAAGACGGGATTTAAAACATGCTGCCGTATATCACAAAGAAGCCGATATGTGTGAAAAAGAAATATTTTATAGTCTACTATCAAAAGGATAAGCACAACTACAGGGCAAGTCCATTTAAACACAAGGCACAAATATTTTAATACTTTATTACACTTTTGTTAAGTATATCTTGATCAAAAGTTTAAGTCTAAGCTTAATATACTTAGACTTTTCTATATACTTTTCAGTATAAGCCAAGTATAGTTATGTATAACTTTATTAAGTATATCTCTGATAAGTAAATAAAAAGTAAACTGAAAGCATACTTTCTTATTTTTAGTTTAAAAGAAGTAGGCTGGACACACACTTGAATAAACTTCTTTTTTTTTAAAGGCCATGCCACAGTGAAAGAAAGTCACACAAAAACTGAGATCACAATTTTGCCGATTCTGATGTTTGAACATTGTGAACGTTAACTGAAGCTCTTGATTTGTATCTGTATGATTTGATGCATCGTGCTGCTGTCAAGGAATCGGCTGATTAGAGAACTGCATCAAACAGAAGGGGTGTGTACAGTAGGTGGGTGTGTATCACTTGGAGGCCACTTAAAAACATATTTGGTAAAATAATCATAATTTAAAAGCCCACAAACAAATTTACTCCCTGCTTTACACTCTGATAAGGACACTAATTTTGGATCTGTGTTGCATTTCATTTAATTTCTACATTACAGCCCACAATGTGTCAACAGTGTGTTGGATACAGTAAGCATGAGTATGTTATTCATCTTTCACATTAATCTGTCACATGGTGCAACATTAAATTTGCATTCTGTCATCAATCAGCAACTTTAATCCAGGGCTGCCAACTTTTCGAAATTCCTTGGAGTGAGATTTTTTTGGGGGGTCGACGGCAAAACTTTTCCGCACACCATGCAGTAAGTGGGAATTTTGTATTCAGTTTGATATTCACTTGTCCCCCTGCATTCTGGTGTTTTGTTTGTGGGTCGTCCAGCTGGAGATGGACAATGAAAGGGGGGGTTGAGATTTTGGATTTAGTAGATGTTCCTGCATTCTGGTGGATTTTTGGAGTGGCCTGCTGTGCCATACCTACATTCTTACACACCCTGACTTACCAGGCCTTCAGCTTGTGGCCAACAAAAGCACCAAGTTTTGGCTTAAAAGCCCCCACACTAGAAAACTACAGATGACTGCCAATGTTCCTGTAGCCCTATAGGCCTGTGTTTCAGATTTAAAGGCAAGTTCATGTTTGAAAATATTTCATCAGCTAAGCCTAAACACCTTCTGAATTGAAACTAAATGTTAAGTTTTTAATAACTGTTGCAAAAATAAGATTGTCCCTCACTGACTATTCATTATGCATTTAAGGGCTTTCCCCACCACTGGGTTCAGCAGAAGATTGGCATGGGGAAAAATATCAACAGCAAAAGAACAAATAAAATGCTTAAACAGTAAGCAAAATGTGCATGTGCTACAAGAAACATTAAAATGATTAAGTTTGAACAGTATTGAAACACAAAAAGCTGAACCTTGGCCATAGGTGGGAATGTGCACACAAAGTTGGGCTTAAAAATTTGTCACACTTAAGCTATATTAATATATTTCTTATTAGTAATAGAGCATTCATCAGGGCCTGTTATCTGACAAATATTCTCTACGTGTGCTAAGGAGGTGCTCTCCCGTGCTGCTTGTTGGGGAAGATAGAGGCTGTGGCACGGCAGGAGGCCTATAATGATTTAGCGTGCCTAGTACACAGCTCTCGATATGGCATTAAATATTCTCACAACACTTATAGGCTAAAACGATTCAGAAACTTTATATAAGTTCATAATTACGCCAGTAACGCCACACATTGGCGTGCATATGTACAAACCTGTCTGAGACACCCGTCTTCAACTCGGATACCTTCTTCTCTCTCCTCTTCCTCTAAATTGACGGTAGGCAATTATCCAACTTCCGGCGAGTACAGCATCATTGGATGCGCCACCTACCATAGGGGAGTGTGTACAGAAGTGAACACCTCTCTGCCTGTTTAGTCGTGTGTAAGGCGTAATTGATCAGTCGCAAGTGGTTGGCGTGACGCAGATAAACTAGATTTTTTTTCTAGCGTGAGAAATCGGAGGTATGGCGTGTGAAGACAGTCTCTCACGCTCATTGTGTGAGAGTTGGCAGCCCAGTATTAGTATATAAGTTTACTTGTGGTATACTTGCAGTGCAGTAAAATTTAAAATACTAGTTCGATACTCTAAGTTTACTTCTCTTAGACTTAAAGTATACTTTTTATAAACTAAAAGTGGGCCAATTTAGGGGAGTGTGTACAGAAGTGAACACCTCTCTGCCTGTTTAGCCGTGCGTAAGGCATAATTGATCAATTGCAAGTGGTTGGCGCGACGCAATGGGTAGCCTAGATTAGATAGATAAACTAGATTTTTTTTCTAGCGTGAGAAATCGGAGGTATGGCGTGTGAGCGTGTGAAGACAATCAAATGCGTGTGTCTCACACTCATTGCGTGAGAGTTGGCAGCCCAGTTTAATCTAAAGGTAAAGCTGCAAAGGTTCATAACCAAAGCAATAAGAGCTGTAGTTGTGAACCAAACATACCAAGATACCAAGAAGTACAGGGTTAGTCAAAATTATGTGAACACTTAAATGGTAGAAACCAATCAGATCTGTAGTGGAAGTCCATCCATGGCGTACTGCTGCACCATCTGTAAGTAGACGTCTGACGTCACTGTTGGGGTGTCGAAAAAGTAGGGCCCAGTTACGCCAACATCAGTCATGGTGCACCACACATTCAGGACAAAAATAATCCATTAGTGTTAACATAATTTTGACTAACCCTGTAAGACAAACGTAATGTTGTTGTTTTTTTCTTGAATTTCTGGAAGGAGTTTCCAGTGGCAGCACGTTGTAACGGAGAATGCACAAGTTTTAATGAGTTGCTCACACATTCTTTTTTTTTTTTTTTAAGCATGACGAGCTGGATTTTTTTTTAAAGGCGTTCATTTCAACAGAAAAACAGAGTCTGGTGAGACTATTTATAGCTGGTATGACAAGACTTTTCTATATACTTTTCAGTATAAGCCAAGTATACTTATGTATACCTTTATTAAGTATATCTCTGATAAGTAAATAAAAAGTAAACTGAAAGCATACTTTCTTATTTTTAGTTTAAAAGAAGTAGGCTGGACACACACTTGAATAAACTTCTTTTTTTTTAAAGGCCATGCCACAGTGAAAGAAAGTCACACAAAAACTGAGATCACAATTTTGCCCATTCTGATGTTTGAACATTGTGAACGTTAACTGAAGCTCTTGATTTGTATCTGTATGATTTGATGCATCGTGCTGCTGTCAAGGAATCGGCTGATTAGAGAACTGCATCAAACAGAAGGGGTGTGTACAGTAGGTGGGTGTGTATCACTTGGAGGCCACTTAAAAACATATTTGGTAAAATAATCATAATTTAAAAGCCCGCAAACAAATTTACTCCCTGCTTTACACTCTGATAAGGACACTAATTTTGGATCTGTGTTGCATTTCATTTAATTTCTACATTACAGCCCACAATGTGTCAACAGTGTGTTGGATACAGTAAGCATGAGTATGTTATTCATCTTTCACATTAATCTGTCACATGGTGCAACATTAAATTTGCATTCTGTCATCAATCAGCAACTTTAATCCAGGGCTGCCAACTTTTCGAAATTCCTTGGAGTGAGATTTTTTTTGGGGGGGTCGACGGCAAAACTTTTCCGCACACCATGCAGTAAGTGGGAATTTTGTATTCAGTTTGATATTCACTTGTCCCCCTGCATTCTGGTGTTTTGTTTGTGGGTCGTCCAGCTGGAGATGGACAATGAAAGGGGGGGTTGAGATTTTGGATTTAGTAGATGTTCCTGCATTCTGGTGGATTTTTGGAGTGGCCTGCTGTGCCATACCTACATTCTTACACACCCTGACTTGCCAGGCCTTCAGCTTGTGGCCAACAAAAGCACCAAGTTTTGGCTTAAAAGCCCCCACACTAGAAAACTACAGATGACTGCCAATGTTCCTGTAGCCCTACAGACCTGTGTTTCAGATTTAAAGGCAAGTTCATGTTTGAAAATATTTCACCAGCTAAGCCTAAACACCTTCTGAATTGAAACTAAATGTTAAGTTTTTAATAACTGTTGCAAAAATAAGATTGTCCCTCACTGACTATTCATTATGCATTTAAGGGCTTTCCCCACCACTGGGTTCAGCAGAAGACTGGCATGGGGAAAAATATCAACAGCAAAAGACCAAATAAAATGCTTAAACAGTAAGCAAAATGTGCATGTGCTACAAGAAACATTAAAATGATTAAGTTTGAACAGTATTGAAACACAAAAAGCTGAACCTTGGCCATAGCTGGGAATGTGCACACAAAGTTGGGCTTAAAAATTTTGGTCATACTTAAATAAGCTATATTAATATATTTCTTATTAATTTATTTCTTATCTATGTTTCTTATTAGTAATAGAGCATTCGTCAGGGCCTGTTATCTGACAAATATTCTCTACCTGTCTTGCCCTCTTTGAAACCCTGTCTCCTCAGTATATTGTTCTGTCTTTTTTTTTTTAATTATTCACAAGTTCAAGTTCTTTGATATTACAGGTGACCATGCTTTATTTACTTTAACTGAGCAATTACATACATCATGCATAATTAAAAATAAATACCCTGTAAATAAACAATAGGTATGGTGGCTAATGGCTCTTCTTGCATTTGTAATATTATCTCTTACTTGCTTTATTTTACAACATTTCCAGTATGGCTTCAAATAAAGTCATAAAGTATGATAACATACAGTAAACAAACTAAAAATGCGCCTTAATGACCGTGTGCTAAGGAGGTGCTCTCCCGTGCTGCTTGTTGGGGAAGATAGAGGCTGTGGCACGGCAGTAGGCCTATAATGATTTAGCATGCCTAGTACACAGCTCTTGATATGGCATTAAATATTCTCACAACACTTATAGGCTAAAACGATTCAGAAACTTTATATAAGTTCATAATTACGCCAGTAATGCCACACATTGGCGTGCATATGTACAAACCTGTCTGAGACACCCGTCTTCAACTCGGATACCTTCTTCTCTCTCCTCTTCCTCTAAATTGACGGTAGGCAATTATCCAACTTCCGGCGAGTGCAGCATCATTAGATGCGCCACCTACCATAGGGGAGTGTGCACAGAAGGGAACACCTCTCTGCCTGTTTAGCCGTGCATAAGGCGTAATTGATCAATCAGAAGTGGTTGGCGCGACGCAATGGGTAGCCTAGATTTGATAGATAAACTAGGTTTTTTTTCTAGCGTGAGAAATCGGAGGTATGGCGTGTGAGCGTGTGAAGACAATCAAATGCGTGTGTCTCATGCTCATTGCGTGAGAGTTGGCAGCCCAGTTTAATCTAAAGGTAAAGCTGCAAAGGTTCATAACCAAAGCAATAAGAGCTGTAGTTGTGAACCAAACATACCAAGATACCAAGAAGTACAGGGTTAGTCAAAATTATGTGAACACTTAAATGGTAGAAACCAATCGGATCTGTAGTGGAAGTCCATCCATGGCGTACTGCTGCACCATCTGTAAGTAGACGTCTGACGTCACTGTTGGGGTGTCGAAAAAGTAGGGCCCAATTACGCCAACATCAGTCATGGTGCACCACACATTCAGGACAAAAATAATCCATTAGTGTTAACATAATTTTGACTAACCCTGTAATACAAACGTAATGTTGTTGTTTTTTTCTTGAATTTCTGGAAGGAGTTTCCAGTGGCAGCACGTTGTAACGGAGAATGCACAAGTTTTAATGAGTTGCTCACACATTCTTTTTTTTTTTTTTAAGCATGACGAGCTGGATTTTTTTTTAAAGGCGTTCATTTCAACAGAAAAACAGAGTCTGGTGAGACTATTTATAGCTGGTATGACAAGACTTTTCTATATACTTTTCAGTATAAGCCAAGTATAGTTATGTATAACTTTATTAAGTATATCTCTGATAAGTAAATAAAAAGTAAACTGAAAACATACTTTCTTATTTTTAGTTTAAAAGAAGTAGGCTGGACACACACTTGAATAAACTTCTTTTTTTTTTAAAGGCCATGCCACAGTGAAAGAAAGTCACACAAAAACTGAGATCACAATTTTGCCCATTCTGATGTTTGAACATTGTGAACGTTAACTGAAGCTCTTGATTTGTATCTGTATGATTTGATGCATCGTGCTGCTGTCAAGGAATCGGCTGATTAGAGAACTGCATCAAACAGAAGGGCTGTGTACAGTAGGTGGGTGTGTATCACTTGGAGGCCACTTAAAAACATATTTGGTAAAATAATCATAATTTAAAAGCCCGCAAACAAATTTACTCCCTGCTTTACACTCTGATAAGGACACTAATTTTGGATCTGTGTTGCATTTCATTTAATTTCTACATTACAGCCCACAATGTGTCAACAGTGTGTTGGATACAGTAAGCATGAGTATGTTATTCATCTTTCACATTAATCTGTCACATGGTGCAACATTAAATTTGCATTCTGTCATCAATCAGCAACTTTAATCCAGGGCTGCCAACTTTTCGAAATTCCTTGGAGTGAGATTTTTTTTGGGGGGGTCGACGGCAAAACTTTTCCGCACACCATGCAGTAAGTGGGAATTTTGTATTCAGTTTGATATTCACTTGTCCCCCTGCATTCTGGTGTTTTGTTTGTGGGTCGTCCAGCTGGAGATGGACAATGAAAGGGGGGGTTGAGATTTTGGATTTAGTAGATGTTCCTGCATTCTGGTGGATTTTTGGAGTGGCCTGCTGTGCCATACCTACATTCTTACACACCCTGACTTGCCAGGCCTTCAGCTTGTGGCCAACAAAAGCACCAAGTTTTGGCTTAAAAGCCCCCACACTAGAAAACTACAGATGACTGCCAATGTTCCTGTAGCCCTACAGACCTGTGTTTCAGATTTAAAGGCAAGTTCATGTTTGAAAATATTTCACCAGCTAAGCCTAAACACCTTCTGAATTGAAACTAAATGTTAAGTTTTTAATAACTGTTGCAAAAATAAGATTGTCCCTCACTGACTATTCATTATGCATTTAAGGGCTTTCCCCACCACTGGGTTCAGCAGAAGATTGGCATGGGGAAAAATATCAACAGCAAAAGAACAAATAAAATGCTTAAACAGTAAGCAAAATGTGCATGTGCTACAAGAAACATTAAAATGATTAAGTTTGAACAGTATTGAAACACAAAAAGCTGAACCTTGGCCATAGCTGGGAATGTGCACACAAAGTTGGGCTTAAAAATTTTGGTCATACTTAAATAAGCTATATCAATATATTTCTTATTAATTTATTTCTTATCTATGTTTCTTATTAGTAATAGAGCATTCGTCAGGGCCTGTTCTCTGACAAATATTCTCTACCTGTCTTGCCCTCTTTGAAACCCTGTCTCCTCAGTATATTGTTCTGTCTTTTTTTTAAGTTATTCACAAGTTCAAGTTCTTTGATATTACAGGTGACCATGCTTTATTTACTTTAACTGAGCAATTACATACATCATAAATAATTAAAAATAAATACCCTGTAAATAAACGATAGGTATGATGGCTAATGGCTCTTCTTGCATTTGTAATATTATCTCTTACTTGCTTTATTTTACAACATTTCCAGTATGGCTTCAAATAAAGTCATAAAGTATGATAACATACAGTAAACAAACTAAAAATGCGCCTTAATAACCGTGTGCTAAGGAGGTGCTCTCCCGTGCTGCTTGTTGGGGAAGATAGAGGCTGTGGCACGGCAGTAGGCCTATAATGATTTAGCATGCCTAGTACACAGCTCTCGATATGGCATTAAATATTCTCACAACGCTTATAGGCTAAAACGATTCAGAAACTTTATATAAGTTCATAATTACGCCAGTAACGCCACACATTGGCGTGCATATGTACAAACCTGTCTGAGACACCCGTCTTCAACTCGGATACCTTCTTCTCTCTCCTCTTCCTCTAAATTGACGGTAGGCAATTATCCAACTTCCGGCGAGTACAGCATCATTGGATGCGCCACCTACCATAGGGGAGTGTGTACAGAAGTGAACACCTCTCTGCCTGTTTAGCCGTGCGTAAGGCGTAATTGATCAATCGGAAGTGGTTGGCGCGACGCAATGGGTAGCCTAGATTTGATAGATAAACTAGGTTTTTTTTCTAGCGTGAGAAATCGGAGGTATGGCGTGTGAGCGTGTGAAGACAATCAAATGCGTGTGTCTCATGCTCATTGCGTGAGAGTTGGCAGCCCAGTTTAATCTAAAGGTAAAGCTGCAAAGGTTCATAACCAAAGCAATAAGAGCTGTAGTTGTGAACCAAACATACCAAGATACCAAGAAGTACAGGGTTAGTCAAAATTATGTGAACACTTAAATGGTAGAAACCAATCGGATCTGTAGTGGAAGTCCATCCATGGCGTACTGCTGCACCATCTGTAAGTAGACGTCTGACGTCACTGTTGGGGTGTCAAAAAAGTAGGGCCCAATTACGCCAACATCAGTCATGGTGCACCACACATTCAGGACAAAAATAATCCATTAGTGTTAACATAATTTTGACTAACCCTGTAATACAAACGTAATGTTGTTGTTTTTTTCTTGAATTTCTGGAAGGAGTTTCCAGTGTCAACACTTTGTAACGGAGAATGCACAAGTTTTAATGAGTTGCTCACACATTCTTTTTTTTTTTTAAGCATGACGAGCTGGATTTTTTTTTAAAGGCATTCATTTCAACAGAAAAACGGAGTCTGGTGAGACTATTTATAGCTGCTATGACAAGTAATAACAGTAACTAAATTACCCCACAGGCATTCCACATTCCACATAATTATAGACCAAATTTAAAAATACAATCTGTCATCATAAAGAATGTAATCATTAGTGAATGACATGGTATGAACTCAATTACCAAAAGGGGTTTCTGTGCAATCCATGGGGGAAAAAACCTGATGTTAAGATAGAGCTCTGTTTTATAAATCTATTCAGAAGTCATTTAACTTGTGGGCGGCACGGTGGTGTAGTGGTTAGCGCTGTCGCCTCACAGCAAGAAGGTCCGGGTTCGAGCCCCGTGGCCGGCGAGGGCCTTTCTGTGTGGAGTTTGCATGTTCTCCCCGTGTCCGCGTGGGTTTCCTCCGGGTGCTCCGGTTTCCCCCACAGTCCAAAGACATGCAGGTTAGGTTAACTGGTGACTCTAAATTGACCGTAAGTGTGAATGGTTGTCTGTGTCTATGTGTCAGCCCTGTGATGACCTGGCGACTTGTCCAGGGTGTACCCCGCCTTTCGCCCGTAGTCAGCTGGGATAGGCTCCAGCTTGCCTGCGACCCTGTAGAACAGGATAAAGTGGCTAGAGATAATGAGATGAGATGTTTAATGTTGTTAGATTTTTAAAAAAAGTAATCTTATAAATAATAAAACTCATGATTACTTTGGCACAGGTTTACAATTAAGGAAGTTTACAAAGCAATTTAAGTCCAATAAATAAATCAAAATGAAACGCACAGCTGTTTTATGGTGCTTTTTTATTTGTTTGATCTATTTGTTCTGGTAAAGAAGATTTTTCAGCAGATTAACTCTCTAAATGAAGACACCAGACCTCGTTTGCACCACCATACACAAGCCGAAAGATTTCCGCACCTCAAGATTTGAGGAATATACAGTACAGCATCAGTGATTGGCTCCATTAGCAAGTGCGCAGATAATGTGACAAAACGCCATGCCATGGATCACAAGGCAGCCCTCCAGAGAGCAAAGAACCAATCCTGTCCTGGACTACCAGAGAGGCAAAGTGCAAGTGCAGTCAAAGTATCTACAGACACTTCCTAAACACCAAGGACACAGCATGCACGGAAGACCATTTCAACTTCTACTGACTGACAAGCACCGTGTCTGCAATGGACCTCAGGAGAACTCTATCCAGAGTTAACCAGAAACATGTGACATCTCAGACGTGGAGGACTCGGGATTTTATTTACGACTACAACTACAGGGATTTCACTAAACTGCCTGTGGATTGTCTGATTTATTTGTTCACATCGTTACTGTGATTGGATTTAAAACTTCCTGCTTCAGATGCAACCAATAGCATGACTCATTGCTAATTTATAATTTTTGTTCTTGTTAATGGATGTCACCCCTCCCCAACCCCCCTTCACACACACTGGTCTGATTCTGGTCTTGACTCATTCTCATCCTTCCTTGGTCTTGGTCTTGTCTTGGACTCAATCCCTCAAAGTCTTAGACTTGTTTTGGTCTCAAACTCTCAAAGTCTTGGTCTTGTCTTGGACTCAATCTCTCAAAGCCTTGGTCTTGTCTTGGACTCAATCCCTCAAAGTCTTGGACTTGTTTTGGTCTCAAACCCTCAAAGTCTTGGTTTTGTCTTGGATTCAATCCCTCAAAGTCTTGGTCTTGTCTTGGTCTCAAACCCTCAAAGTCTTGGTCTTGTCTTGGTCTCAATCCCTCAAAGTTTTGGTCTTGTCTTGGACTTAATCCCTCAAAGTCTTAGTCTTGTCTTGGCTCAATCCCTCAAATTCCTGGTCTTGTCTTGGTCTTGATGCACTCTGGTCTCAGTCATGACTTGGTCTCGGTTTAGATGGTCTTGACTACAACACTACTGTCTAGTTAATATGCACTCATGTTATAATGTCACTTTATGTAGTCTTGTGTACTGTGCTACTGTATTGTGTTCTTCCGTGGGGCGGCACGGTGGTGTAGTGGTTAGCACTGTCACCTCGCAGTAAGAAGGTTCTGGGTTTGAGCCCAGTGGCCGACGGGGGCCTTTCTGTGTGGAGTTTGCATGTTCTCCCTGTGTCTGTGTGGGTTTCCTCCAGGTGGTCTGGTTTCCCCCACAGTCCAAAGACATGCAGTTAGGTTAACACGGGGCAGCCTTGGCCTGAGGTTGGGCTGAAGTGCCCTTGAGCAAGGCACCTAATCCCCAACTGCTCTTCGGGTGCTGTAGCATAGCTGCCCACTGCTCTGGGTATGTGTGTGTGCGCTCATTGCTCACTTGTGTGTGTTCACTGCTTCAGATGGATTAAATGCAGAGGATGAATTTCAATGTGCTTGAGTGTGCATGTGTCAAATAAAGATTTCTTCTTCTTCCATGGTCCTGGAGAAACATTTTTATTCAACTACTTGACTTGGTATAAGAGGAATAAAACGCTTGGGACATACTTTTGCAGGAAAATAATTAACTTCTCATTGGGCTGCCTCACACCACAAGTGTTTTACTCCTTGATTAAGCACTGAACAATGACCAGAGCAAATTGTTGGCTCACTGGATAGCTTTGTAACATGATCGCTTGACCAACTGTAATTTATCTCTATTTATTAATGCGTGAAAAGGGAACTGGATACTTTTTGCTTTCTGTGATGAGACAGCAGACGCAGTTTGTGAGATACAGGAAAGGCTGAGGTAAAATGACTAAACAAACATTCATACCACCTTGCTTGTTGTGCCGCAAGGACAGACTCATGACTCATGACTGAGTAACTGGTCATGTTTAAGGTGTCAGCTTCAAGCTAACTTTGTTTTGTGTTTAGCTGACTCAGATCAGGAAAAAGAAAAAAAACATTCTCAGCTGATACACTGACCAGAAAAACTAGTTCTGTGTTAATTCTCTGCTGTGTCAACCACAGTCGCACAAACCATCCGTGTCGGAAAGTCCGTTTGGGTATTTCTGCACATTATATCCCTGTGATCTTATAAACTTGTCCTGAAGCCATGGCTTAAACAAATGAATTAATAATTTGTTTAAGCCATGGCTTCAGGACAAGTGTAGAAGAATTATGTGGCTAAGGAAGTCCATTTGAAGGACCATGCTACAGGTGCTTGCTTGGATTTGGATGGGCCTCTTTTCAGTCGTTTTAGAGACATTCCCAAATGCCTACATCTCAGTCTGTTCCGAAATTAAAAAACTGTCTGAAATTAGTAAACACCCAACATAGCCATGCTGGACTTTGCAAGGAAAAATGAATTACAAGAAACATGCTTTTCCATGAGAGAGTAATTTATGATGGTGAAAGGAATGGTGTTGGACACAACGTTTGCTAATGGAGAGCTTTGAACTGTTCGAATGGCAAGCTTTACGTAATGAATCATGAAGATATGGGGGGGGGGTTTCATTACAAAGACAAAACACCATCTTAATAAATCATAAATCATTATGAATGGCGAACCGTTACTATTAGAGCTGAGACTTGAGCTCAGCCAAAATTTACTCAGACACCAAAAAAAAAACAGGGCAAAGGATTTTGCAAGGGATTAGCGGCAGGTTGCCAGGTCACTCTTGCCCCTTTTCCACCAAAGCAGTTCCAGGGCTGGTTCGGGGTCAGTGCCTAGTTTGGAACCGGGTTTTCTGTTTCCACTGACAAAGAACTGGCTCTGGGGCCAGAAAAACTGGTTCCAGGCTAGCACCAACTCTTTGCTGGGCCAGAGGAAAGAACCGCTTACGTCAGCGGGGGGCGGAGTTGTTAAGACCAACAACAATAACAAGACCGCGAAAGATTGCCATTTTTAAGCGACGAGAAGCAGCAGCTGTACAAACGCAAAGTCATCCATTATTATTATTATTGTTGTTGTTGTTGCTGCTGCTGCTTCTTCCGTGTTGTTTTTGCTTCGATATTCGCGCCAAGGTTTATGCAAACGTAGCGACTTAACTGACGTATACAACGACGTAACTGACGTATACAGCGACGTAATGACGTGGCTTCCCTTAGCACCGCGAGCTATGGAAAAGCAAACTGGTTCTCAGCTGCCTTGCCAGTTGAATGAGTTGTGAACCAGCACCAGCACTGGCCCCGAACCAGCCCTGGAACTGATTTGGTAGACAAGGGGTATCTGTTGTGTGTAGTTACCGATGTTGATCTTAAAAGTAACTAAGTAAATTACACAGGGAAATTAATGAGTGAAAAATACTGTAGCAAGCATGCAGTGCGGAAGAAGGGTCTGGAGATAGAAATCTTAGTTTCTCGGTTGTTAGCCTGTGCTACTTGCTCTCGATAGCACTGGCTTGACTGCTTTATTAGCATTTGCTAACACTGCTGATGAATGCTACACTGGCTGGAAGGTGACTTCACTACTGTACTGACTCGCGGTGAAGCTAGCACTGGCCTTCAAGAAGGCTTAGGGCGAGAAATTTTTGGTTCATCTCACTATAAATCAAAAGCTGATTGGTTAATTAAGTAATCTGTCACTTCCTACATAAACATACACTGCCATGGCCTTCTGTCCTGGCAGTGAAGTCCTAACCAATGAGTGAGCAGCTCTAAGACAACAAACAAACAAAAAAATCTCATTGGGTAACTCTATTTTAATGTTTTCAGGACAGTCACTCTTTCATTTCTGAAGCAAATTTGATAGAAAATGAGGCCAAATTAGACCTTAGGTTCGAAAGAAGGCAACTGGACTTGCTTGAAATCCTTGAAGACGTTTCACCTCTCATCTGAAAGGCTTCTTCAGTTCTGACTGACTAGTGGGGAGTTCCAGGTATTTATCCTCTAGTGGACCAAAAGCAACCCTAAGGAGAGTCGTTGAGGTCACATGGGTCATTGACCTTCTCAGTCATCATGTAGGTTGTTAGGGTCACTGGAGGCTAACTGAGAGGTTCAACGACCCATGTGACCTCAATGACTCTCCTTAGGGTTGTTTTTGAGCCACTAGAGAATAAATACCTGGAACTCCCCACTAGTCCGACAAAACTGAAGAAGCCTTTTGGATGAGAGGTGGAAGGTCTTCAAGGATTTCAAGCAAATCCAGTTGCCTTCTTTAGCACCTACGGTTTACGATGGCCTGGATGACTGAGAACCTTCACAGACATAACATTTGAAATGCTGATATGTTTGGGCTTCTCTGAAGGCTTAGAAGGCCCTGATGGTTCCTCTCTAGAGTATTTATAGCGTATAATTTGGCTTTCAAGTAGCCGAATGGTACTGTAGCTCATATACTGTAGATTATGATGTTATTGATGTTAACACCAGGCGGCATGGTGGTCTAGTGGTTAGCACTGTTGCCTCACAGCAAGAAGGTTCTGAGTTTGAGCCCAGTGGCCGACGGGGGCCTTTCTGTGCGGAGTTTGCATGTTCTCCCCGTGTCTGTGTGGGTTTCCTCCGGGTGCTCCGGTTTACCCCACAGTCCAAAGACATGCAGGTTAAGTTGACTGGTGGATCTAAATTGACTGTAGGTGTGAATGTGAGTGTGAATGGTTGTGTGTCTCTATGTGTCAACCC